>NW_006203646.1:696903-723693 GCF_000334495.1 Tupaia belangeri chinensis
AGTCTTCTCGTGGGGGTTTGGGCATGCATGCACATGTCCTGGCAGGAGTTGAAGCCATTGGGTCTGGGACTCAAACCACAGTCGACTACCTGGGAGCCCAGTGACATAGCCATTATGCCAACTGCTGGTCCCAGTTTTCAAGATACCAATCCTGTGACTCGAACTGTGGTTGGCCATGTGGGAGTCCAGCACCTTAGCCTCCATACCACTTGCCAGTCTCTGTGTAACCTATCTTATTTCTGCTTTAATGTGGTCCGAATTTCTCACTTATCTATACTGTTTATTTGGACAGTAATTTATTAGTAATTTAACTGACTGTTATTATGGCTGGGCTTGAAACTATAATTCCCAGGACTCCTGGCCATAAATGTTCATATCAGCACATCTTTTTCTGATCCTTAAGTCACTTTTTTTTTCCTTTCCTGACTTTCTTAAATCAATGTTGTTAAGCCAGATGTCATGACCTTTGTCACTCAAATGGTCACGATGGCATTTCATCCAACTTTCCAGTTTCATGTAGTCTGCACAACTCTATGTGCTAGAGCTGTTATTTCCATTTTCCCATGATTTTCCATTATTTGCATTTCAAACAAGCAATCTAGGGACCAGCAGTAGCGTAATGGCTATGTCGCTGAACTCCCATGTAGCCAACCGCAGTTCAAGTCCCGGACCCAGTGGCTTAAACTCACGCTGGGCGTGTGTGCGTGCATGCCCAAGATCCCGAGAGGAGAACGGAGGAGAAGGGATTGCGGCATGGCCACCCCCCCCCCCCGGGGGTTGAATTCTTGCTTTCTATCTCTCTGTCTCTCTGCCTTTCTCCCTTTCTGGCCAGCGCACAAGCCCTATAGCAAAACCCTCTCCAAAAAAAAAAAAAAAAAAAAAAAAGAAGAAGAAGATGCAATCTAATGTCCTCAGTTACATGATTACATGATTAGGAAATAGTAAATTCTGGTGTTTGTAGCCAAGTCCAAATGAATGGTCCCCACACAGGTTCTTTCCTCTCCACTGAACTGATACCAAGAAAAGAGAACTAATACTCACATTTGCTTTAACATTTTTGTCTGTGTTATGTTCATCCAAGGCTGTAATAAAAAAAAAAATGTAAAATTTGAGGACATGTATTAGTAAAATGGAAGTTGCTCTGAAACTTCAGAATGACCTGGACTTGGGCATGTGGCCACACGGTCCTGTACTCTGGAATAAAGCCTTAGCCACTGCCTGACTCACTAACAAATAGGTCGAATCACTTAGACTCTCAGAAACTGTTTTATTCATTTATAAAATTACCGGTGATATAAAGAGTAGCCTAATGTCAGCCCTAAGGAAGGATCTAATTCATAAAATTCTGTTATTTGACCAACATAGTGCTTTTAAACATTAGACCATTTCACCATTTCATAATTTCATATATATATATTTAAATCTGAAGATCAGAAACACAAAGCCTTATTATCCATATGGCAGCAATAAGTTAAAACTGAGAAATTGATAGCTCTTTTAAATATTTTTTTCTAGTTCATCACAGTCCCCACCATTCTCTATTTACCTCATACTACAGAGACCATGAGTCAGACCCTCCAGAGGAGTTTATGACTCAGCTATTAAAGCTAAGTTCCTTATAATTTCAGTATTCCTTGTTTTGCCTTGTCATAACCATGCTCTCCATTTTTCAATGTATAAAATATAAACTGGTTGGCCAAGAACTAAGGTCAAACTTTGTTTACCTACGTCCACCTTTCACCAAGTTTAAGTCTTGACAAATTTGCTCATCTCTCAAGTTGCTCTATTTTATATATTCTGACTCTAATCAGATACATCCCTTCATGCTAATCCCTGCCAGTTACATACTCTAGCAAAATTTTGAACATCCTTGATTGCATAGCTTATAGCTCATTTTCTCTGCAATAACTGATTCAGATTCTAATCACTTTTCTTATCAAAAATCTTACAACACACATTACTGATATTCAATACATGATACCACTAATAATAAACAAGAATACAAAATAAATGTAGTATTTTACATTTATAACTCAAGTTCTAGGAATGCTTATTTTTTGATAAACAATTGCTATGCATTGTTTTAGTCTTTATATCCACATTCAAAGGCAGATGCTATTGGGCCAGCATATAGGGTGGTGGTTAAGGGTGCTGGATTCCCACATGGACAACTGTGGTTGATTTCCTGGACCTGGTGGTTTGCTTTCTCACTTTTCCTCTCTCTCTCTGTCTCTCATTCTGTCTCCCCTTTGTAAAATTAAGATAAATACATAAATAAATAAAGTAAAATAATAGGGAAAAAAGGCAGATACTCTCATTACTTCCATGCTATCACTACCATTGATGATCAAAAAGTTAACTAATATAGACAAGATTTAAAAAGCTAATAGCTTCTTGTTTCTGAGACTTGATTTTAAGGTTCTTTTATGTTTCTAATAATTTTATAAAATGTCTTCTACAAGACTTTACCAGAACTATGTAGGATGAAGGCTGTCTATGAATAGATTAATATTGATCAACCCCTTATTGTCACTTGAGTATATTACAATTCAGGAGCTTAAGTCCAAATTATGATAAACTTGAAAGTTTTAGGCTTTAAATTTATAAATTATCCAATTCAAAATCTTTACACTCACTTTAACTCTCTAATGGTGGATAGTAAAAGAAGGCTTACCAGGAGCGAGGAGGAGGCCAGAAGAAAATGGGAAGATTTAGGTCAAAGGATACAAAGTAGCAGATACATAGGATCAATAAATCCAAGAGTGTAATGTACAACATGAGAAATAAAGTTATTTAAATATATTATGGATTTTTGTTAAACAAGTAGATTTAACTGCTCTTGTCATACAATGTAAGTATATGAGCTGATAGATACATTAATTTGTTTCACTGTAGTAACCATTTTACTATCTTTATCTTCTAACAGCAGGTTATCAGCCTCATATATACACAATGACTTTTTTTAAAATGAACTAACAGGAATTAAGAGACTGAAAATTTAGAGGCCAAATTGCAACTAAATACCCACACAGAATTAGCCCTCACTAATTACTCAAACATTGTATATATATATTTTTTTTGAGAGGTTTTTTCACTATAGGGCGCGTGTGCTCGCCAGACAGAGAGAGACATAGAGACAGAAAGTGAGAAATCACCCCCCAGGGGGGATGGTCACGCCGCAATCCCTTCTCTTCCATTCTCCTCTCAGGATCTTGGGCACGCACGCACACGTGCCCGGCGTGAGTTCTAAGCCACCGGGTCCGGGACGCGAACCGCGGTCGACTATGCGGGAGTCCAGTGACATAGCCATTACACTAACTGCTGGTTCCTAAACATTGTATATTTCTCAGGAATGACATACATTTGGTAATTACTAGTCTCTTTTCAAGAAAAGACAGTCTAATACACTTTGGGGTGTGTGTGTGTGTGTGTGTGTGTGCGTGTGTGCGTGAGAAAGACAAAGAGGCTATTAGAAAGAAAACACAAAACCAGCTGTGTCACAGTGATGTTACAATCCATCTGAATCCCCAAAAATAATTGCTTTAGAAATAATTACTCATTAGCAACATAGTGTTACGCCACCAGGAAGACTTTAACTAATGCAAACACTGAGCATGAAAATTGTAACCATCATGTAATGTTGCATCCCAGGGCTCTGAGAATACTTCTAGACTATTTTGCTCATAATTACCTGACAGCAATCTATCTTTACATAGCCCTTACTGTCACTAAGCATGCATTGTCATATTTTCATGTTTTTAAGCTGAGCAACTCTTTATATGATTACATTTAACAGCTCCTAAAATTATTGTCCATTTCAGTAAACTAAAATTCATTATAAGCCCAATTTAAAAAATAAAAGGTATGCTGAGGTTTCAGAGGATGTAGGCCTTTGCTTCGGTAGCTGCAAATTAAAGACAGAGGCTGCTTTACTGAACTGGAAAGTACAGATCATCACTTGCGCCATGGGTAGCCCTCCTTCCTCACATCACCCTGACGGATGAGCCCATATTTTACACATCATCTCCAGAAAGGGGACTCTACCATCTACCCTGGAGAGCTATTTCATTATTTTACAGCCCTCGGTATCAGCCAAGCCATCTTTCTATTTAACCCAAAGCCTCCATGTCCTTCATGCTAGAATTTATGACCAAAGCTTCTTGTCTGATTCATAGCAAAAAAATAAGTGACCAGATGATCATCACTCCCCTGAGCTCTTCATATAAATGAGACTGTTACTACATCTATCAGTCTTATGTTTCTTCTGTGGTTAGAACAACAGAGCACACCAAGCCATTTGTTAAATAATTAATTGTCAGGTTTCAATACCCAGTAAAGCTTTACTGAATTATGGGGCCATTTTGCCCATCGTTTTTCTTTCCTTTCCTTTCCTTATTTGTTTCTTGATCTATTTATGTAGAGAAGGAGGAACAGAGAAAAGATAGAAAGGACGATAGGATCTTTGGAGAAATGCAGTGAAGCTAGACTTGAGCATGGTTACCCATCCTGTCATTCAATCCTGTTCCTATCTCCCAACTTGGATACAATGAAATTGTCCATGCAAATACATATGTACATAACATTTATCATTTGATATCTTCTATTATCAATTTACTTTGTTCATCCAGTTATCAGGTGTGATTGTTTTCATTTTTGTCTTTTTTACCAATATGCTAAAATAATATGTTAGTGACCTTTTTTGTAAACTTTAGCTCATTTTCAAGATAAGTATCTTTTTTGTAAGGCTTGTCTGTTTCTTTGACATTCTTTTTTTTTAATAAGCTCAAATTTCCTTTTATTGTGATTCATTTTTTTTCTGTGGTTTACTTTTTATTTAATCAACTATGCCTCTAAGTTAAGTGTGTCATTATTTTGGTACAAAATGATTTTTCTTTTCCTCAGATGTATCTTTGGAGGAATTTTTCAAATAATGTTTTTATTTTTATAGTTATTTTTTGTTTAAATCAGTCTTCATTTGTGAAGGGCTTCAGTTTCAGCTTTTAGTTGTTCTGACTACATGCCCACCTTCTTCTAAACTCCACACTAAGTAATTAAATAACCTCTAGATAAATTACAAGATTCCTACAAGTCACAAGAAAGTTATTGCTTATTGATCAGAAGATAATTCTTATTGCTTATGAGTGAGATTTTAGGGTCATATTTCCATAGAATTCTAAATAAATAATTGCTCTGAGTTCAAAAGGCTTTTTGTGTATTTGTAGATCTTCTTTATATACAAGTGGTCTTCAAAGAACTCATAGCAAATGCATATAATGAAAAAAGTATGCATGGATTTGAAATACTCCTTGCATCAAAATAAACTTGTACTCTTGTCTTAACATATCTGAATACAATCTAGTTTGGGACACTAAGAAGGATAAGACCTTGTATGTCTTCCTTAGAGAGTTCTTTATTCAGCTCATTTTCCCATCTTTGCATTGGGTTGATCATTTTCTTTCTGGGTAAAACCGCTTGAGTTCCCTGTGTATTCTGATTGTCAGTCCCTTATCTCAGGCATAGTTCACAAAAAAATATCCTCCCAATTTGAGGGCTGTCAATTTATACTAATTACTGTGTCTTTTGCTGTGCAGAAGCTTCTTAATCTGATGTAATCTCACTTGTTTATTTTTGGGATTATTGTCTGTGCTTTGGGGTTGGGGGTTTTATTTGAGAAGCCTTTGCCTACCCCATTGTCTCCTACAGTTTCTCCAGTGTTTTCCGCCAGTAGTTTTATAGTTTGAGGTCTTAGATTTAGATCTTTGATCCACTTTGAGTTGATTTTTGTTAATGGGGAAAGAGAAGGGCTCAGATTAATCCTTTTGCACGTGGGTACCCAGTTTTTCCAGCACCATTTGCTAAAGAAGTTTTCCTTTTCCCACTAGATTGCCTGGTACTCTTTGTCATAGGTCAGTTGGCTGTATGTTTGGGGCTTTATTTCTGGGTTTTCTATTCTGTTCCATTGATCCACATATCTTTTTTTGTGCCAATACCATGCTGTTTTGAACACTACTCTGCCACAAAAAAAAAAAAAAAAGAAAGAAAGAAAGAGAAAGAGAAAGAGAAAGAGAAAGAGAAAGAGAAAGAGAAAGAGAAAGAGAAAGAGAAAGAGAAAGAGAAAGAGAAAGAGAGAAAGAAGACCCAGTGGAGGAATATGGTAGATTTACTGCTGAGTGAAGCAAGCCAGGCTATGAAAGAGAGACATTGTATGTCTCCACTTAACATATACTGACTATCTGCACTTTATGGTGGAAACTGAAATATTAGAGGACATAGAAGCATTGAAAATAGTGATAGATAATGGAGACAATGTGGGAAGAGGGTAGAAGAAAGGGGAGAGTGTAATGAAAGAAATTAAGGAGGAAAATAGACAGGCAAGACATTCATGGGACACAGAGATTATCAGTTGAAGATAATGTGTTTGCAACCTCAGCTGGACTGGTGTAAAGTATATTCCTGTGGGGTAAATTCAATTTACAAGCTGAGTGATGTATAGTGATTAAATGTATAAAGTAAATTAAAATTTTAAAATATATAATTTTTTTAAATATTAAAAAAGGAAAATACTTCATTTTGAAAACAGCCTCTATTAGAGCAACTTGGATTCTGCTAAAATTGAAGCAATAAGAAGCATCAAATTTATGATGAAGCTTAAGTGGAAAAATGGTGAATCGATTAATACTTTATTTTTTTTGAAAGTTGGTGAACAATACTCAAAAACATAATCAACAGTTCGCAAATGGATAACTCATTTAAGAAGGGGTGAGATTTTATTGAAAATGATGCTCATGGTGGAAGACCAGGCACATGAATTTTCAAGGAAAAGTTAACTGAGTTCATGCCCTATTTGAAGAGGAACAGCAGAAGCAACAACCAACACTATAGGCATCTCAATTGGTTCCGTTTCCACAATTCTAACTGAAAAAAATTGAGCAAAGTTTTTGCTCAGTGGGTGCCAGACTTCCACTCAGATCAACTGCAGACAAGGGTAGCACTTTCAATGAAAATTTCAAACAAGAGAAGACAAGATGCTGAAGCATTTCTTCAAAGAATTATAATAGGAGATGACACATAGCTTTACCAGTATGATCCTGGAGATAAAGCACCATCAAAGCAGTGGCATCTAAGAGTTGGAAGTGGTCTAGTCAAAGCAGATGTGGACCTATCAAAAGCAAAAGTCATGGCAACTTTTTTGCCATACTAAAAGAATTTTGCTTGTTAATGCTCTAGAGAGCCAAAGAAAAATATCATCTGCTTATTTCAATAGTGTTTTGAAAAAGGCCAAGATTTATCAGAACAAATGCCCAGGAAAGCTTTACCAGGGAATGCTTCTTTAGCATGACGATGTTTCAGCTCATTTCTATCAGCAAACATGGACAATTTTGTGAATTTCATATATTGAATAATTAGGCATCTACCTCACAGTTCTGATCTGGCCCCTTCAAACTTTTGTTTCCTAATATTAGAAAAATCTTTAAAAAGCACCCATTTTCTTCTTCTTGAAAAAGACATAGAGGGTCCAGCAGATGGCATAGTGTTTAAGGGAATGGACTCCCACATGACCAACCATGGTTTGAGTGCCAGACCCAGCATACTGAAACTTACGCCAGGCACGCATGCATGTGTGCCCAAAATCCCAGGAGGAGAAGGGATTGTGGAATGGTCATTCCTTCTGGTGGGTAATCTCTCTCTCTCTCTCTCTCTCTCTCTCTCACTCTCCCTTCATCTGTATCCAGCAAGTGCACATGCCCCATAGCAAGAATATATTTTTAAAAATGAATTCAGGACCAGCAGATGGCATAATGGTTATATTGCTGGACTCCCATATGGTCGACTGTGGTTCAAGTTCTGGACCCAGCTACTTAAAATACGTGCTGGGTGCATGTGTGTGCATGCCCAAAATCCCAAGAGGAAAGTGGAAGAAAAGGGATTATGGTGTGGCCATCCCCCCACAGGGGGTGATTTCTTGCTTTTTGTCTCTGTCTCTGTTTCTCTGATGAGCACACATGCCCTATTGTGAAGATCTCTCAATAAAAAAAAAAAAAAAGAATCTGAGTTTATCCACATCTTACCACTTACTACATTTGAAAAATACTTAAATATTTTGAGAATTTGTCAGAAGAGATGACTGTTGTTTTCATGAAGAATGTAGATGATGTCCTCAGTGCATAAAATATATCAATATCAATTTCTTATGGAATTAAGGATTAGATATAAACTTGAAGCCATCAAACAGATGAAATATAATCAAGTATTTATATTATTTATCTTATTTTAGGATAAAGAAAGATTTTCTAGGCATAAAAGGTTTAAGAAACAAAAATGTAAATGATGGATAGCTTTGATGACAACGAAACGTCAAAACTTCTAATGAATCACTAAGAAAAAAGAAACACTCCTTCTACAAAGAAACTGCAAAGTACATGAATATATAATTTACAATTAGAGAAACTAAAACTGATGTTAAATATAGAAAAAGATTTTCTGATAATCATAGATTTCCCAAAATGGAATAGGATCCTTTCAGATGGAGTGAATTCCAAGTCATTGGATTCATTAGAATAATAATTACAGAGATCTTATGGAAGGAGTTCAACCATCAGAAAGATATTTTTATTGTTATCATTTAACTCTCTTTTCTAGCTTGAGAACTGAAATTAAATGGTGATATTTCTACTGACACTTTTCTGGCACATGCAGTTCATCAAAGTGCACCTTTTGACACAGTTATTCTGAACAACAATTCTAATCTATGGGCTGTATGGCTCCCATGCAGAATAATCTATGAGATGGACAGATCTCTCTCTGCATCAAATGTTCTCCTACAAGTGCTATTGCAGATAGAGTGAGTTAGTAGCAATGAGTGTGTCTGGTAAAAACATAAGCAGATATAGATAATTGTTTTACCATTATCAGAAAGAGAGCAATGCACATACATTGTACTACAGAAACTGTGAACCTCAAAAATATACAAGATTAAAATCAACCGTATTTCTACTGCTTATTTTACTATGGTTTAGTCTTTTAATTGTGGACTTAATATTCATTACTGAATGAATATAAACTCATATTACACAAATTGCTTTGCAGTGTGCTTTTTTGTCTTGTCAAGAAAACTTTCCCATGTCTTGAAACATTATTCTCAAAGCATTTTTTATTATAACTAGATAAAAATGTATTTAACCTTCTTTATATATTAGTGATGTATATGGATAAATATTATATATAATGCTTCTGTTTCTGTCCGGTTATTAATGATGTTATACTAAACATCCTTGTATAGGATCTTGCATTATATTGTTTTCATATTAATTTCTTAAAATGGAATTTAGGAGCAAAGGTGTATCCATCCAGTGCTTCTGGATTAATGTCAGATTAAACTCAGAAAATATATTCCAATTTCAGTCCTGTTGGCAGCATGCACCCAGAAGTCTATGTCCCTGCAGAATCTGTAGTATTGGATCCTGTTATATTTTATTATATAATTTCCTGAATTTTTTTTTCTGGTTACATAAGCAATAATCAGCACTTGTATTTCTAATACAAATTTGTGGATTCTAATGGTGTTAAGCATTTTCCCTTGTACTTATTACCTATTTTATGTAAAGGACTTACTCTCTATTTAGATAGAAATCTTTTACCTTTAGAGATCAGAGTAGCAGAAGAGCCTGAGATTGCAGTGTTTGGGAATTGTTGTTGGAGTCTGAAGTGTGTCTTGAGTTGCCCATATGTGACAGGAGTCAGCATGGAGTCATTTATTTTCTGTGTTTAAAAAAATAACAGCTGCAGTAACAATAGCAATAAACCTATTTTCTTTAGGGGCTAAGGTTATCTCAGTGGCAACCAAGGCACTGCAGGGAAAATGTGTGTGAGGGCATGTGAGCGGCTGGATCCACCACAGACTGCATTGCCTTCTGAACATTCAGGAAGTACTCAACCTCAAAAGGGAGAGAGAACGAGAACTTGTGTATATTTATTCTTTGGTCAACTAGTGCTACTTTTCCCAGAGGGTGTGTGAGTGTGTGGCGCTGGGGAAAGCAGGTGGTATAAAGGTCACCTCGGTCCTAAGGGGGTCACTCTGATGACAGTTCTTCTGATGGAACTTCCACTCTGGGGTGGCTGAGACTCCAATGGGCTTGCAGATTGCATCTCAGGTTGACGTTTTCCTTGCATCCCTCATTGCTCTTCTTTTCACAATGTAGCTCCATAATAAATAGCCTTCAACGGTCTACTTCTGAAGACCCCAACCTTAAACGAACCCTGAGTCTACTAGAGACAGAAGATTACAAATAAGCAAACACATCCAGAGAATCATTTTAGACAGTGACAAATATTACAAAGAAAATACAACTGGAGATGACAGTGACTCATGCTGGGGGAAAGAGTGCTTTTGTAGCTGGGGACGGGTATACGGGGATACGAGAAGGCTTCTTTCTTGGGCTGTGATGAGCCTAGGTGAGAATGATAGGAAGAAGGCAGCTCATTAAGGTAGACAGAATCTAATTCCCTCATTCCTAACACCTCAAGACAAAGGACCCAGGAATAGAATGGTTTTCATGGTTTTGACAGCCTAACTAGAAACGTTGAATTTTAAACACATTCTATAATGTATCCTATCAGTCAGAGGCCCGACAGGAAACAGATGGCACGCTGAGAAGGGTCATCTGAGGAGAGTGCACTAAAAGGACTATTTACAAAGTGAAGAACAACACCCCTTCCTCCCTCCAGTCTTGAAAGGGGAGAGAAAGAAAAGAACAAGGCAGTCTGGACACAGATATGGCAGGAAAGGAATCCAGGGAAGAATTCCCCAATCTCATTCTCTTTGCATACCAAACTCCTGCTGGTTCTCCAATGGCCCAGTCCATCCTAAGGCCAGAGAACCAGGGAGTCTACTTTAGAAGTCCCAACAGTCCATATTCAGGGGCTCTGAACTTGACGGTTAGAGGGTGGACCTGGAGAAGCTAAAGAAGACAGCTAGCATGTGAGGTTATCTTAAAATAATCTTTGAAAGCCACTTGGAAAAGGTTAGAGACCCAGCTGAGGTTGTAACTTAGTGATTCAGTTGAAACTTAGTAACCTATTATCAATGGAGTTGTAACTTACTCTGCCACTGATTGGCTCCATTATCACCATCTGTGAACCACTTCCATTTTTAAAAAAATTGCTATTAAAAAAATGAAATAGTGATAAACTGGTGAACTTATTCTTAAATAGCTTGACCTTGATGTGTTACATATCAAAATGAAATGTAGAAATGTGACAAATGCAATACAAATGTATCTGAATTATGAAAATGTTATTTTAAACCATGGAAAAATGATCACTTCTGAAATAATCAGGTAGTCCCAGATCTTATGATATGTCCTAGTTCGTAAGAGACTGGTTCAATTAAATCTCTTCTTGAAATCTAAAGATTTCAGTTAGGTTTTGAGTCAAAAACAGAGAACGATTACTTTTTCTCAGGAACTCAGACTTCCTTTAAGACATAGCCTCGAGAGAACAGAGGATCTTCTCGATTCTGAGATAATCATAGGATTTGTAGATGAAACTACCAGAAATGTAATATGTGAAAACTTGATTAAACCAGGGACTGACAACAGAAGAATAATAAAGGTTTATGCTGATATGTCTCTGCATACCAATATTTTTGGTGGTGTAGGATTTGTATGATCTCAATGTGAGACTTTGTTGGATATTGCTGTTTGGATTCTGCAGGCATGCTATTTAAGACAATGTCTTTCATAATAGCACCATACTGGTTGCAGAAAACTGTGTAGCCCTTTAATGGTCACAGTATCTTTGCAGAGGATAAGACTCCAAAAAATCAAAGAGTCACAGAAGGCCAAACAGCTGCAGAAGAGTACAAATAGCTCTAATCTGAAATGCATGATTTATCAAATGGGAACATGATTGCTAGCAATCTTACTTTTTTTGGTGATTACAAAGTTGAGTGTAGTAGTGCATGTGATTCTATATGAGGACTTTTAAAGAGCTTTTAAAAACAATTATGCATGAGTCTTGGAGATTTTAATTTAAACAGAAGTTCCTCTATGGAGGTAAATCAAGAGGATAGAATGGTAAAAAAAAATGCTGAGGGAGACCTTCAATCAGGGGAGAATATTAAGTGGGACTCCTTGGGGAGAGGCCTGTACTTGCTTGTCTGGGGTGGGCTAATCTGCATAATTGACTAAAACAGAATGAACAGCTGTGAAATGCAGCTTTTGAATGTGTGGGTAAAACAAAATTATAAAATATACAGGGTCACAGAACATGCAATGTATTTTCATTGGATTATAGAATTTCTAAGCTTTGCGATATGTGAAATTGACCAGTCCTCCAGAGAAGCTAAATGACTTTATCCAGGTCTATAGGTAGTTAGAGGATACCCAGTTAAGTATGTGGACTCTAGAAAGTGGGACATCCTAGATTCAAACCCCAGTTCCACCATTCACTGTGCTACTCTTGGGGGAAATCCACTCCTGTGCCTCTATTTCTTCATCGGTGAAACAAGAATAATAATCATTCATAAATTAAGACTAGAAATAGAGCTTAATTCCTATTAAATGAGATGATCTATTCCATTAGTATGAGCTAGTGTTTGGCTCTTGGTAAGTGATCACTTAATATCAGGTATGTTTGTTATTGAGAGTGCCAAAGTAGATGTCGCAACACCTACTGCAGTGTTCTACTTACCGTACAAAAAGGAAGACCGTCGTACAGGGGAGATAAGAGTGATACATTAATTTAGCTTCCCAGCTAAAAGTGATTATGAGATACAGAATAACTCAATTCTTCTTTGAGAATATTAAAGTGAAAAAGTTTAAAATACCTTTGAGGGAAAGGACTCAGATGAGCTACTTAGCACTTTTCAAACTTGCAGTTCATACTCTAATGCTTAAATTCGGTATTTAGAGCTTTATAGCCTAACTGACTTTTTTTCTTATTCATTTATCTTGTCAATGGTAGAGAGAGAGAGACAGAGATAAGCACCCTAAAGAGGGTCCCTGCATTATGATCCATCCCCAGTATCAACCAGTCCAAGTCATGGTGACACATATGTGCCAGCCTACCCCATGAGATACTGGGATATGAACCCAGGACCCTTCTCACTTAGGGCCAGCTATGCTACCACTGTGCCACCATATAACCCTGAAAGTTTTTAATTAGTTTGTTTTATAACTTGTAAAAATACACACTGGCATAATTTGTAATAATTGACCTTTACAGCATCTTAATTTCTCTCCAGTAACGATGCTAGAGGATCCTTTTATCTTTTGTACTTACAATAAATTGTGCTACTAAGTAAATGCACATGTTGTGCAGAGGAAAAGTATACTGTGAATTTGAACACTTAGGTTTTGAATGTAGCTGGTGATAAGATATCTACTTTTTTATTTTTAAAATACAAAGATGTTGAAAGAAGTCATTTTTTCCTTGAAGAATAATTGAATGACTCTCTAGGGTAAAGAAATCAAAATAAAGTAGAAGTCTGAAGTCACTTTCTTATAATTTCTTGTCAAAATCCTAACAAGGTTCTCACAAGTTTAGGCATATCTTGGCCTTTATAGTCTATAGCTCACAAAGCCATTCATAGAGTCTACTGAAAGGTCCAAAGAGTATCACTCTGATTTTGATTATGAGATTTTTTTGTATTGGTTGAGGGTTAAAAGCATCTATATTACTTAATTACTATCTTTGGTCATATCCAAAGTTGGAATGATATAGTAGCATCATTAAATCCCAGGTAGCAACACCATTAAATATCTATTATGGCATTGGTACAGAATCCTGGCTTAGCTGTTGTATTTCTTGATTTTATTGATGCCTTTAGTGGCTGTTTCAGGCTATGTTGTATATTTAGCTTTCTTGATCTACATCAGGCTTCTTTTTTATTAATGTGAGCTTAATTCTCTTTCTTTACATATGTATACATAAGCAGGTATTACCTCTACAGCTCTACATAAGTGGGATCCTGCCAGGTGGACTGCTCCTTTCATTCAACAAAGTATGCGTCCTTGTCGTCATTTCTTACAACCACATTAAAAAGAAACATCACAACCTACTTAATCACTCCCTCACTGCCAGGCATTCAAGCTGCCTCCAATAGCTCTTACTATAAAAATTGCTGCTAAGAACATGCTGCACATATATCCTTGCACACTTTTCAATTTATTCTTGGTACCTAGATGACCTCAAGTTTTTCAACCTGCACGGTTCACCTTTTCTCTTTTTTTAAATTTTTATTGTCTTGGTACATATGCACTTGCCAGGGTGAGACAGAGAAACAAAGAGAGGGACGGGGAGAAAGCACCCTCCAATGGGGTGTAATCATGCTTCAATTCCTTCTCCTCCATTTGCCCATCCTGTTGAGATTTAAGGCACACATGCACACATGTCAGCATGTTTCTCAAGCTTCCAGGGCTGGGATTTGAACTACAGCCAGTCATATGGGGATCCAGCTCCCTTAACCACTAGGCTATGAGACCGGCCTTTCTTTTCATTTAATATCTAAGTAAAATGCTCAAGACTCCATCCCACTAGCCAGGGGAAACCCAGTGCCTTCCCCAAGGCGTTGGTAGGCTCTGTTTCTCCAAGTCACCTCTCTGTTTTCCTCTTTATCCCTACAAGCATTTCATCCTCTTGAGGATCAATGCTAGTATTTTATAAGTCCATTAAGGATGACAGTACCCAATAAGTAAGTAACAAAAGTTGGTCCAGAGACCAGCAGTTAGCGTAATGGCTATGTCTCTGGACTCTCATGTAGTCGACCGCGGTTCTAGACCCGGACCCGGTGGCTTAAACTCATGCTAGGTGCATGTGCGTGTGTGCCCCAAATCCCGAGGAGAATGGAGAAGGGATTGTGGCATGACCATCTGGCCAGGGGGTGATTTCTTGCTTTCTGTCTCTCTGTCTCTATCTTTCTGGTGAGTGCACCTCTCCAAAAATAATAATAATAATAATAATAATAATAATAATAATAATAAAGTTTGTCCAAAGATCTCCCAGCCAGTCAGAATTTTGACATTTCCCAAAAGTAGACTTTATGCAATTGAATGCAGCCCCATAGAAGATAAGTTTCCATGTTTAACTACAGAAGATTTTTCACAAGTACATAAGGAACATTCTGGAGGTATTGCTGAGCTATTTCCTTTGATTTAAAACACAGTTGTCTCCATATGTTTCACGGTGACCTTAAAACTTACCCAGGACCGCTGCACAGTGAGTACTAGTCTCACATCACACACTCCTAGTAGTGGTGTTGTTAGTAGTTATTTAAGGCCCACTAAGGATGTTTATCAGGATTTGGAAAAGTATGTTCATGAAAATTCCATTAACTGTGTTTAGCATATTGATTTATTCTGTAGAAACTCAGTCCTATTATAAATCACAAAGTCCCAAAGAACAGATTTAGATTCTTATCATTGGACTTTTCTAAGATTTATTTCAGGTGAATGAATCTTTTACTGTAAGAAGTAATTTTCTTTTTTATTTGGAGGGGGAGGGTTAGGATATGTGCACTTGCCAGAGAGAGACAGAAAAAGAGGGATCAGAGAAAGCACCTCCCATGAGGAATGGCCACTCTGAAATCCTTTCTCCTCCCCCTCCTTCCTTTTGGGATTTTGGGCATATGTGCACATGCACCCGATATGTTTTTTAAGCTGCTGAGTCAATGACTCAAACTGCACAATTGATCGTATGAAATTCAGCTCATGTAACCACTAGATCACAAACTGGACCCATTTTTTTCTTTATAGATTTTTTTTCTTTAAACATTATAGAGCTCATGCACGTGCATACAAGAGTGAGAGAGTGAGAGAGGCGAGCATGCTTTGCAAGATCTGGTTGCACTGTGATTCCCTTCCTACGGGATCCTGGGCACTTGTAGGAGTGCCCAGCATGTTTCAGGCTGATCAGACCTGGGATTTGAACTGCAGTTACCATGTGGGGCTCACTTCTCTTGAGAAGCACACTCCTGCTGTACCATGGAGCCAACCTCATCTATAAGAACAATTTTAACTTTCAAATTTACTTGAGAATGTTTACATAAGTTAAATCAGGCACTTAATCTGGAGAACTGCTTCAAATACTCAACTTGAGAATGTGTACAATAATGTTTTCCTTATTATTATTATTATTTTATTCTTGAGCTGGTGACATGTGCCAGACATATGGCAAAGTGCTGAAGGTACAAATATGACAAAGACTTGTTCAATTCTTGATCCTTTTTTTTTTTTTTAGAAAGTTTTTTTGGTATAGGGTTTGTGCATTTGCCAGAGATAAGGACAGACAGAAAGAGAGAAATAAACCCCTTGGGCAGATGGTCTCACTGCAGTCCCTTCTCCAGTCTCCTCTTGGAGAATGCACACACATGCACCCAGCATGAGTTTTAAGTCACTGGGTACAGAACTCGAGCCACTGTTGACTACATGGGAGTCCATCAATGTAACCTTTACACTATATGCTGATCTCTGGTTGTTGACCTCTTGATTAGTCTGGAAAAGATGAAGGCTTGCTTCACACCTATGTTTTCTCTTATGGAACACTGTATGCAACATTTGCAGGCTATTTATTTTGCATGTTAATGTGTTAGGCAACTATTTGCATTAAATATTAGTAAAACTGCTTTGCTTATTATATATATTTATCAAGATTTTACATTTTACCATATATGCAAATATATATTTGGACTCCCAGTTAACCTCTGGTAAAATGAGTTATTATGTATCTACTCACTAACAAGTAGCAATAACTATACCAAGAGTTGCAGAATACTATATAAGTTGCAGCTTTCTTTCTATTTTTTGTAATCTCACAACAACCTAAGATGGTTAACTTTTCATTGAAATTTTCAAGATGAGGCAAGCAAGTGGCAGAAAATACAGATTACTATCTGAGATCATTCAACCTTATCTATGGTTAGTCCAAAAAAGATTATTTTGGCTTCAAAATTTCTGCTCGATTTCAATGAGAGACACTTAAACATGCTTTGTAAATTTGATTAGAAAACTTTTAGATTGCTTTTTAGCTTTATGAAGCATATTACATCATTTTTTAAAAACAGTAAAACACTGGCATAATTATAAATGTTATTGTAAGAAAAATATTGTCTTCTATCTTATTTTTAAAAACGTGAATAGAAACACCTACCTCCTGCAACCGTATTAGTTAATTTATTTTTCTTGGTATTCACAGCATAGTTCACAGATGTTAGTTGCCATGAATATGTATCAGCAGAAAGCGTTAACCACAAGCCATAGCAGCAATTGCAGACTTTACCTTATTGACACAGTCTGGTCTTCTGCACTTGGCTGTCTCCATTTTTAAATTTGTGTGTGTCCTTGTAACTTTCATGTCTTTTGCCTTCATCTTACCAGATAAAGTTAATTTTCTCTGGTTTGTGCTCTTGTGGCAAAACAGTTGTCCGTATATACATGAATTTATTTCTGGGTGCTCTATTTTGCTCCATTTGTCTTTATGAATGTTTTTATGCCAGTGTCATGTTGTTTTGATTACTATAGCTTTGTAGTATGCTTTGAAGTGGGGTAGTGTGAGGTCTCTACTTTTATTTATTTATTTTGCTTAGGATGGTTGTGAATATCCAGGGTCTTTTTGTGATTCCAGATGAACTTGTGATTACTGTTTTGTACTTATGTGAAAAATAAAAGACATACAAATGACCAATAACTATATTAAAATATGCTCTGCATTGCTAATCCTCAGGGAAATGAATATAAACCACTGTGATATACATTTCACTCTAGTTAGAATGACTATTATTTAAAAGACACATAATGGAGAGGTTGCAGAGAAAGGGGAAGGAACCTCTTCTGCACTATTGGTGAGAATATAAATTAGCACAATCAGTATGAAAAATAGTATGATGGTTCCTCAAAAAATTAAACGTAGAACTATTAGGACCAGGAGGTGGTGTGATGATTAAGATTTTGGATTTGCACATGGCTAAATGCACAGTTCAAGTTCCAGACCCAGGGGACTGAAAAAATCACATCAGGTGTGTATGTTGCATGCCCGAAATCCCACAAGAAGAATAGAGAAGTGATTAAGGTGTGGCTGGCTATTCCTCCAGAGGGGATTTCTCACTTTCCCCCTCTTTCTCTTTCTCTCCCCTGTGCAGAAATTCCCTATGGCAAAAAAATCTTAAAGAAAAATAGGAACTATCATATGATCCAGCAATCCTACTACTGGATATATATCTAAAAGAGGGTAATTTAGTGTACCATAGATATCTTCAGTTCCATGTTTATTGCAACACTATTCATAATAGCTAAGAAATAAAAGTCCATCAGTAGATGAATAAATAAAGGAAATATGGTATACATACACAATGAAATGCTATAAAATAATTAAATCCTTTCATCCATGGCAACATGGATACGCCTGGATTAGGCTAAGTGAAATAAACCAGGCACAGAAAGATAAATATTGCACATTCTCTAGCATATGTGGCAGCTAAAATGTTCATTTCATGGAAGTAAAGAGGAGAAACATGACTATTAGAAGCTGGAAAAGGCAGAGGAGAGGAAGGAGAGACTAGTTAATTGATACAAATTTGCAGCTAGATAGGAAGAATAAATCCTAGTATACAATAACATTGTAGGATGACTGTAACAACAATTTAGTGTGTATCCAAAATAGTTGGAAGAAAATATTTTGAGTGTTTCCAACACAAAGGAATGTCAAATGTTTGCTATTATTTAACCATCACACATTGTATATGTGTATCTGAATAGCACACTAACCTCATAAACAAGCATCTGTCAATTAAATATAACAACAATAAAAAAGTATGTCTGTAAACTCTTTTCCCCAAGTGGGAAACAGTGTATTTACCTGTTCTAAACACATAGTATCATGCCCTTCGCAGCAGAGTAAGCCTAAATTGGTCAAATGCAACATTAATTTCTATTATTAGTTTCCTTCATCAGACATAAAATTTAAAGGACCTACTAAATGCTGGGTGCTCTATTAGATACCTTACATATAAATGGACTTTATACCTACATATGCTGACTTCTAAAACTTGCATTCTTTCATGGATTTATGCCCGCTAGCTGATCAGAAAACACACACTGGGCTGATGGTGGCACAGCCTAAAACACAATGCTGTGCAAGGCAGACCCTTATGGGAAGGTTGCCAGCTTGAGGCTCCAGACCTTACTGAATACAGTGGGCACACGTGTGCTCATGATCTGGACTAATTGAGGCTGGGGAGTAGACACTGCTGCCAAGACCCTGTCAGGGGTGTTCTCTCTCTCCTCTCTCTCTCTCTCTCTCTCTCTCTCTCTCTCTAATACACTCATGAAATAAGTAACCTTTAAAAAAAGATTTAGTTTGTTAAAAAAAAAACATGAATATTGATAAATCATCCAGAACTATATTTTTTGGTGCCTAGTAGGTCTTCAGTTGTGAAAAATGGCAAAAAAAAAAAAAGAAGCATAAAGACAAAGGGATATGCTCATTTCTCTCTGATAAAATGATAAAGGTGCCAAGTGTTATAAATCAATAGCTCTGTTATCTCATAGAAGAAACTCTCTAAGGAGGCAGGAAAGTACTACATTACTCAGGACAGAACAACTTTGGTGATAGATTATTTTTAAAAAAGGACTGATTATGTGTGTTATTGGAGCACTTGTAAACTACTATACAATGTAAAATATGTTTAAAAAATGATGGCTTAAAACAGATCAATAGAAGATTACATTTTAGGGTCTTGATAAAAGGAGACAAAAACAAATGTTAGAGGAAGAGGGATATTTCTTTGTCAGTACTCTCAGTCACCTGTGATGCTTATAAAATAAGAGTTCTAGGTTCTCCCCACCTCAGCCCCCGACATTCTGGAAGCATCGGAACTGCTTGGTTAACAAACAGTCTGGCGACTTTGGTACAAGTAGTTACTGTGCCATACTCTGGGATGCACTGACTTAAGTCATTCTGTTTATTTTACACATCAGCATGAGAATTGCACAGTTACATCAATCTTTTTCAATAGAGGTTGGACTGAACTGCAAACTTCTAGAGGTCCAGGCTTGTCCATGTTGGTACTTGAATTGAAATTTCCAACTCTAGCCATGGACCTGCTAACATCACGTATTATTTATATTTCTCTTCTAGAATCACCACCACAGCTGCCTGCATGATGGACCTAAGGCGGTACCCACTGGATGAGCAAAACTGTACCCTGGAAATTGAAAGCTGTAAGTCTTTCTGAGAATCCATCCAGACAGAACTCTGCTTTAAGGTTCTTCTAGAGGCCTCTTGCCCTGGTTCATTTCCAGACCGAAAGTCCTGCCAGCATGCTAGATTTGGTAGAAGGTGCTGCCGGCCGCTTTCCTCGATAATGTTACCACCCTTCTAGTCGTGTCTTTAAACCCTTCGGAGTGATGTTTTAGGGGAGAAATAATCTGGCAATAAAAGGAAGATGTATGAGCTTGGAAGGAGACCAAGGGCTATTCCAGGCATTTAAATTATAGAATATGATCCAAACAATTCTAACAGACACAGGAAAATAGGTGGTTGTGTCAGGGAGTCACAAAATGTCCTAAATGTCTTTGCTTCTCATAAAATTTCTTTTTTTTTTTTTTTTTGGAATTGCAAAATAAATACAGTCCTCCTGATTAGCGAAGACATTTATAGAGTGTGAATCCCTAGAGTGGGATTTTTGTTTGTTTTGAGGGACTGTTTTCAGTATGTAAGGTTTTATTCTTGCTGAAGGCCATGTGATGAGCAAGATCGGGGTATTGTGCGTGTGTGTTTATTCTATTTACTGCACTGACCTGTTTTGCTATGTGGTTGCTTTTCTAGGCCATGGTTTTAGCTTCCATGTTGATGACTCAGCCACCCGCCCCGTTGGGTGGGCTAAAATGTTGATTTCATAACTCTGCTCCATTGCAGAGGTCACGCAGGAATGTGTTTTGAGGTGGAAAAGCATTTTGAATCTCTTTTATGTCAGTTATTTCCAGTGTCTTCATACCTTATCCCACCAAGTCATGGGAAGCTGACCATTTTATATCCAGTATTCGAGATAATGAGTACCTGGACTGCTATGAGGGTACTTGTCCACTTTGTGAGGAATTTTCGCTGTGGCAAGGAGTGGGTCTGTAAATCACTGCCCTGAGCAGAAATGCAATGTTTATGACACATGGTGGGTATTTTTTGCCCATTTCAAAAGGTAGTTTCCAGGGATAATTAAATTTACATGCATTTGTGAGGAAACTGATAGTACCTTATATTCCCTACCTTCATTTCCAAATTACATCTTTGCCTTGCAGAACTTTTTAATGACATTGGTCTATAGGTTTCAATGATTAATTTTATTGAAATAGCTTTAGGATCGTGTTGCATGTTACATGTTCTTAACAATTTAGAGTGCATAATAACATCCTTCAAAGTTCAGATTCTTTAGGGGTTTTCACTTTTTGACATGAGGATATTTTGAAAACAAATACGTTGCTGTGGATTACTCACAAAGTTTTCTGGTGAGATCATTTTTCAAGGTAAAATTTTACAGGGGATTTACATAATAGTAGTTGCATGGGGGTGATCTGATGTTACTTAATTTGAGTCTTTTACAGTTCTCGCTATTAAGTAAACAAGGGTGTCTTATTTTAAAGAACTGACACCTAAAGACACAAGGCAACACCCAAGTGTTTCCGATTACTAAATTATAATTTTGACATGAATATTTAAAATGAATGGTAATTATGTAGACTTGGGCTATATTATTTCAATCCACAGATACTCTGTTAAATGAGGTGAATATTAATATTCCCGTATTTGCAACTAAAGAAACATATTCAAAAGGATAAAGTGATTTATTCAGCTACTGAATAGTACACAGGATCAGTGGTAGACGCAGTAGATAGCTGTCCTACCTTAGTAAAGACACTGATTTTGGACAAATCAGATAAACAGGCCCCCTACTTTAAAGTCTGCAGTCTAAAAAGTAGGAGCATAGCCTGTTCTAAAAAGAAATTAGATCTTACTTGTATTTAGCTAGACAGCAAACCATTGATCCCAACAATAAGATATAGCATTATATTAATGATATACACGGTATCTAGGCCCTATTGCCATAAATAGGTAGTTTAATAACCAAGCATATTGAAATAAACTTGAATCGTATTCCTTAAACAACCAGTTTCCCAGTGGCTGCCTGGTACTCCTTCTATCACCCACTTCTTTTCTTCAAGTAAACCCCTGGTAGTCATTCATTCTCATTCTCTCTCTTCTCTTTCTCTTTCTGAATCTCTTTCTTCTTGCTCACCTTCTCCTTTCTCCTTTTATCTCTTCTTTCTTTTCCTCTCTCTTTCTCAAATGAAATGACCAGAGTAGGCATTACTAAAGCATTAGCAACTTGTCAATATGTCAACAATAAGTTTATTAGCTCCATTTTTAGATAGGATAATATAACCTGATTGTCAGTAGCTTAGAATAGGGGAACATTTGGATTGAGTTTAGTGTTCATTCATTCATTCATTCATTCAAGAATCTATTCATCCATTAAATATTTCATGAGCACTGATTATTTACCAAGCATCGTAAAAAGCGATAAAGATAAGATGGTGCTCCACAGTACCACAGTGCCCTCCTTTACTATGATGAGGGAGGTAGATGCAATTTAAATAAACACATGTATAAATGTAAAATTGCATTAGTGAAAAGTTCTGCCAAGATGAAGTATTTAGTTCTATAAAATCTTAAAGAAAATCTACTTAGAGCAAGCCCTGAAATAAAGTGCTGGAAATTCTAGAAGATCAGTATGGACTATGCTTGCTTTATAACTTTTTCTGAATTTAGAGAGATGGAGATGGTCCATAGAATTCATGAGATTTGCAGAACTAATGGGCCCTGATAATATTTATCACTGTGGAGGCTAGGAAACTTTACTGTGAAAATAGAAAGGAGAAATCCAATCCTGGGTGTTTCTAATCCTGTCTCTTAAATCCACCTTTAACCTACATGTTCCTGTTATCTGCCGGGTGAAAGGCAACTCATCCTATTTTTGTCTACTTAGCACATATACGTACACATCCATGTATGTCTCTTCTCTATACCTTGCTCTGAAACTTTCAGTATGATTGGAAAAGGGGCACCAGAATGCTTGACTCTTTTTTCTAGGGAGATACCGTCAATGCACCAAGTAACAATAAAGTTATGCACTAGCCTATTTAAATAAAGTTCTTTTGAACATTATTGCTATTTAGGAATGAGTTCTAGTGTAGGAATAATGAATTGTCTAAGATGTACCAGTGCTTTGGACATTTGATGCTTCCAAAAATAATTGAAGACTGTTAGTACAAGTCAAAGTTATCTACTTTTTTAAAGTATATAAAATTCCAATTACTAGGTCATAAGGAAGCAGAATTCCAATATACAGCAAGGCCACTTAGTATAGTTTATCTAGAAATGCAAACTAGTGAAAAAGGAATGGTATAAGTATTACTTACCTTTCAGGTGGGACTAGGTAGGGGCTATTCTAGTACCTGTCTTAGTTGAGCTGTCCAATACCTGGTCTCTTATGGCCTCCTCTTCCCACCCTCAGAAGATGAAAGCTGTGCTGTACAGTCTTCAGACAAGTGGGAACTGCTTGCACAAAAGGGAATATGAAATTTTCTCAACCAGACCCATTAGTGGGCTGCTCAAGATACTGAAAACCCAAGTTGTTCTCTCTCTCTTTTTTCTCACTTATTTGTGTGTGTGTCTGTGTTTTAATATCATCCTATCTCTAGATGACTTGGGTTAGCCAGCCTCCATGTGTTAGAAAGTATGTTTGGTGCTCTTTTTGTCAACCTTGATTTTTTTTTATTTTATTTTTAGTCAATATCAGCTCTACAGTCAGGATCTACAGTGAATTAGAAGTAGAGAACTTTCTCTGCTTCTCCTTCACAGGCAGTTTCACAGAGCTGCTCAGTGTTCACGGAGACAGCCACTTGGACATCTCCTTTTATGATCTAAAACAAGACAAAACAAAGCAAACTAAAATACTCGACATACTGCCCTGATACTGATTACTGAATGATATTAAGAAAGTCACCTTATTTTGTTGTGCTTCAGTTTATTCAAGGTTAAAATGGTGAAAATATTACATGGCGTTGTTACGAGAATGATATAATATAAACGTTTGACACATCGCTTGGTATAAAGTAGACATCTAGTAGTTAGCTACTTTAATAATAATGATCACCACAAGTTTTTATCATTATATTTCAAAAGTCTCATGCCACCACCGATTCGCAGTAACTATGAGATCCAGTAATTCCAGCCAAAGAGAGACCCACAGCACAACATTGCCTTTCTCAACTTTTCCATATTTTGTTCTGGCCTTTGCTTTGGCATTCTAAGTCTCATTATCTCTAGTGCTATCTCCTCCCTCAGAATGCTGCAACCAACTGGGCCAAAAGTATAACATATAAATCAATTTCTTCTACTTCTGCCACAGGGAAAAGAATTCATAGCTAGCCTCAAACTCCACAGATGCGAGACCAGCAGTTGGTGCAATGGCTATGTCGCTGGACTCCCAGGTAGTTGACCGTGATTTGAGTCCCGGATCTGGTGGCTTAAGCTCACGCTGAGCACATATGTGTGCCTACCCAAGATCTCGAGAGGAGAATGGAGGAGAAGGGATTGCGGGGTGGCCATCAACCCTGGGGGGTGATTTCTCGCTTTCTGTCTTTCTGGTGAGCGCACGTGTCCTATAGGAAAAACCTCTCAAAAAAAATAATAATCCAAAGGTAGATATTTAAAAGTGCTTTGACTTCTATACACAGATGAAGTGATGAGACAGCTTATTTACATATATAATCCATAAATGATTTCTTCAACATTTAAACTGACCAAAGAAGGCAGTCATCACCTGCAGACAATCTACAGCCTCCGGGTAGTAGCAAAAGGTTCCCGTGAGTGTGTGAGTGTGTGTTAGTACAAGTACCTTTTTTTGGAGATATTCAGCATACTTTAGGAACATAGAAAATAGAAATGCACCTGTGGCTTTCTTGTTGAATTCTAACTTGAGTATCACATAAAAACAACTTACCGTTGGGTTATTGATAAAATAAAGGCCATATTTTCTGTGTTCTAGAATTTCTTTCAAAATTGTTTTTATAGAAGAGATTAATATAGATTGATAAATTAAGCATTTGAGGTCTTAAATCTAAATCTACTATAGCAAAGGATTAATATATTTTTGGAGCCAGGGGCATCAGGTAGCAAGCATGGCAGTTAAGGAAGCAGGATCCCACGTGGCTGACTGAGTGGTTCAAGTCCTGGACCCATGGACTTAAATACCTTGAGAGCATGTTTGTACATGCCCAAAATCCCAAGAGGAGAACAGAGGAAAAGGGATTGCAGCTTGTTCACCCCCGCTGGGGAGGTGAGCACTCACTTTTCTTCTATCTCTTTCTCTCTGTGTGTCTCTCTCCAGTGAGTGCATACACTCTCTAGCAAAACTATATATATATATGTGTGTGTGTGTGTGTGTGTGTGTGTGTGTGTGTATACAGATTACGCTGTGTAGTGGCTTATATTTCAATAATTTCACTAAATATAAAGACAACACTTTTACAAACTTAGAAATAGGAGAGTGATTTATGTACCTCCACTCCCAAAGTAAAAACAAAAACAAAATTCGATGACACCTTAGAGTATGTCAGTAGACTCAAACACCTGCAACAGAAGAAGCTGTGGTCAGCCAAGGCTTATGTTATTGTGGTAGAACAAATAAGTGGGCAGAATGCAGGCTGAACTGTCTACTACAAGCTCCTCAAGCTAACTACGCAGACCAGTTACCTTCTTCAAGTTACCGTTTGTCATGTATACAATATTACAATCCACGTAAGTAATGAAATAAACAAGACTGAGAACTTTGTGTGACGGTTGTTACTTACGTCTTCAGAAGTATCAGCTCTTATCCTTATAGCTTCACCATCACCATTATCAAATTACACCTAGGATATTGTGCTTAGTTGGAGTACATTTTAAAAGGGATATTAAACAATCAGAACAACTGTGACATCAATGATTCATGAACTGTGGAATTTGAAGATCTG
The DNA here is from genome assembly GCF_000334495.1 of Tupaia belangeri chinensis. Classification (NCBI taxonomy): domain Eukaryota; kingdom Metazoa; phylum Chordata; class Mammalia; order Scandentia; family Tupaiidae; genus Tupaia; species Tupaia belangeri. The sequence continues at coordinate 722,967 of NW_006203646.1, forward strand.
TAAATAAAAGCTGGAATTGGGAGTGTGGAACACATTTACCTTGAGGGAGAAGAATTTAGGCTAGGGAGATTGGTAGTATTTGGACAGGAGAACTATTTTCAATAACTACAGAATTTCCCCATAAGAAAGAGTATGCCTGCCCTGAGGGCAAAACTAGACTAATGGTAAAAGATGCCAAAAGGCAATTTGGGACTGAAATGTTAAAAAAGAAAAGTTTATAACATTTGTAGCTGGTAAAAAATGAGATGGGCTACTGTATTTTTTTTTTCTTAAGAGAGATTTTTGCTATAGGCCATGTGCACTCACCAGAGACACAGAGACAGACAGAAAGAGAGAAATCACCCCCCAGAGAGGGGATGACTACACGGCAATCCCTTCTTCATTCTTCTCCTGAGATTTTGTGCATGAATGCACATGTGCCCAGTGTGAGTTTTAAACCACCAGGTCCATGACTCAAACCTCAGCTGATCACATGGGAATCCAGCAACATAACCATTACACCACCTGCTGGTCCTAGGCTCCTGTATCTTCTAAGACCATTTTTCCAAGTTGAAAAAATACTTTACTGGGTAAGAGATGAGATTTGATATCTAAGTAACTGTGGGTTGTTATAGCACAGGCAAAAAAAAATGTAGCATTTTGGCTAATGGACAATTAGCCGCTGGTTTATGTGAGAATGCATACCCCATAGGCATATAGCTCTGCAAGCAGTTTTACTTAGGGAAAG
>NW_006203646.1:723724-784386 GCF_000334495.1 Tupaia belangeri chinensis
AAAGATCCCTGTTAAGATTTAAAGTAGAACGGTGCATGTGTATTTTGCTAATACTATGTTATTAGCTAGCCATCTTTCTTTTTTCAGATTGTCCTCGTAGGAATACATGTGATGGTTGTGTCTGTGAGGAATAAGGTTAAGACCCTATTTTGCTTTTTTCTGTCTTTGTAAATTATCTAAACCCCCTTGAGTCTTGATCTTTGTAAGGCTTGAAGAAGAGAAAGCGCGTGTGCACATGTCTGTGCATGTGTATGAGAGGGGGCAGTGAACTTCCGTGTTAAAAAATGAAGCTACCAAGTAGTTTAGATGATCCATGAATTATTTTAAATTAGAAAAATATTCCTATGATTCTCGAATGAGGCTTAATCATAATTATTTATCAAGGGAAAAGCAAAGTGCATTGCAAATGCTCCATGGTGTTATTGCATATTAATTTAATTTGCATCATTGTCCTATTTTAGTGTCTGTTTTTTTAAAAAATTGCATCTAGTCTTGTGGATGTGAGGGATTTATCTTGCCGTCCTTGTTGTGTGGAGTACTTTGTTGGAAATGTGATCTTGGCTCAAGTCTTAGTACTTCCTCTTGACCATAAACTAGTAGCTGGGTACGTGTCTAGAACCATGGGCACCTCCGCAAATCCAACATGGATATATGTCTGGACTTGGAGGCCTCGTCCCTTATCCTTTCAGTTCTTCCATCATGAGAAAGGGAAGTAGTGACTTCAGTATAAAGGGATATCACATAGAGAGTATAGAATTAAAAACAGTGAATCTTTTCAATAAACATTTGTCACTAAACACTTTTCAATAAAAAATCCTTTTGAGTGTTTTTCCCCCAGTAAACAGGACTCTTGTTTTTTAACTCAGATTTTTTTTTATCTTTTCTTTCTATAATATCTATTGTCTCCTGAATTTCCTACTATATAGTCTTCTACATTTATCTGCCACATAGCTGAACCATTGGGTTGTCAGAAAAGTCATGACATATTTTTCCATTGTTTTCTATGCAAAAATGCCTCACAACTTTCCCGGCAACCCAATAAAATTTATAGTCTCATCTTCTAGGTAACTAGTATTTATTTAATTCTGAATAAATTATTAAATATTTTATTTTGGCAGTCCTGTTTTCTATTTCTGTAAACTCTTCCTTATTCTTTGATTACTTATTTTCCCATAGTTACTTGTTCTTCTATGAAATGTTTGTTTGATTTTAAAGATGTTAGTTTAAGGTGTTTTACAAGGTTTCTTCTTCTCTCTTCTATTTCCTTTTGCAATGACAAATGTTTATTTATCTTGGTCCTTAATTTTCATGTTGATAATTTTCCTCAGATATCTGCTGATCTTGGTAATCAATTCACGTTTATGAAATGAAAGAGGAATTTAATCAGAACAGCTAACAGAGCTGGGTCTTCTGAGCCTATGTGGATTTCCTCAGTGCTGTTATCATCATTTCCACAGTCGGCCTCTTTGCTAAAGAGGATGGGGCAGGAGGAGATCTGGGCGTGCTCACCAGCCCTCCTCTTTACAAGATGGGCTAGGACCTTTCACAGGTAATCAAGACTTTCATCTGAGGCTGGAGTACTTAAGATTATTTCAGTTTCACTCTTAGAGGAGCAGATGGAACTGCAGTTTATTTTTTGTTTTCCTCCATTTGTAGAGGTCCCTAAGTCTCCACGGTTCTTATTTCCTCTTTAGCTCTCTTTCTAAAGTAAGAATTAAGGAGATTTCTTACAGCATTATCCTGGAGGGCAGTCACACAAGCCAGTTATAGGACAAGAGGGCAACTAGGCTGGTGATTCTATGGGCAAGTTCCCACAATGTGAACTTGCTAACTACATAGGTTCTCTAGGGCATAGATTCTCAACCTTACTGCATAAGAGGTAACTGAAAATTTTTTTAAAAATTCAAATGATCAGAGCACACCATATACGCATTGCATTAGTAATTTTAGAAGGTAGCACGGTAATGAGGACTCTAGGACACTTGGTTCCCACACTTGAATGGGCTGGGAAGACTCCTGGAAGGCTTGCTAAAACACATTTCTGGAGGACCAGTAGTTAGCGTAATGGCTATGTCACTGAACTCCCATGTATTTGACCACGGTTTAAGTCCTGGACCCGGTGGCTTAAACTCACGCTGGGCATGTGTGTGTGCATGCTCAAGATCTCGAGAGAAGAATGGAGGAGAAGGGACTGCAACGTGGCCATCCCCCCTGGGTGGTGATTTCTCGCTTTCTGTCTCTCTGTCTCTCTCTGTCTTTCTGGCGAGTGCACCCACCCTCGCTATAGCAAAAACCTCCCCCTGCCAAAAAAAAATTCTGGTTCAGTGTACAGGAAGTGCCGTAGAGCCAGCAGATGGTGTGGAGATTAAGGCAACTGGATCCCACATAGCTGACTGTGGTTTGACTCCCAAACCCAATGACTTGAAAAGCACAGCAGGCACATGTGTGCATACCCAAAATCTTGAATGAAAGAAGAGGGATTGCTACCTGGCCGTCCCCCTAGGGGATAGTTTCTCACTTTCTCTCCAATGCCTCCACCCACCCATGTCTCTGACAAGCACATATGCTATAGCAAAAAAGAAAAAAAAAGAAAGAAAGAAAAGAAAAACACACACACAACAAAAATCCAGAGATTCAGAAATGTCTTGGTTCCCATGCCAATGTTCCTGACTCTGTGGGTCTGAGTGAGCCCTGAAAATTGGCATTTCTAATGAGTTCCCAGGCCATGCCATTACTGCTGAGACAGGGACCACACTGTGAGAGTCACAACTCTGGGAGTTTGGCGAGATTGGCTCTCTCCTTCACACTGCCCCGCCCCTGTAAGTCAGAGTTTCTCTATTGGTTTTGTTTTGTTGTTGTCATTGTTCTTTTCTTCTCTGCATAAGCTCATTTACATTCTAACTTCCATATATTTTTCAAAATTTCTGGCCCAATTATAGCACTCCTGTTTTATACTGATATTATGGATTTATCGCTATTCCTTTTAGTTATTCCCCTGAGATTGGAGTAGGATAGGAAAAATAAATATGCCACCCTAAACTGGAACTCAATTTTTCCCATACACATATTAATATATAACTGTGCAAATAATTTTTAACCTCATTTTTACAATGTAAGAGCATATAATAAGACCTTATCTTCCGAAATATTTTTGTATTATATAATTTGTAGTGCTTGATTAGTATTCTGCATTAGGATGAACTATAATTTATTTAACCAATTACCTGTTATTGAACATGTTTCTACTGTTGCTATTTTAAATAACATTATTATTTGTATAAGCCAGATGGTGTATTATTAAACATTAGGTCATTGAAAAAGTCATGATGCATTTTTGCATTAAAAAAAATAGAAAAATATGTCATGACTTTTCTGGTGACCCAATACAATCATGACTTTATATTGCATATCTTTCTTCTATTTCCTTTGCAATGTATATGCATGTGTGTATATTCATATATTTACATATATGTAATATATAAATATGTCGTTCAATATGACATATAAAGTAAAATTTAAACTAATTAAAATTAAATAAAACTGGGGACCAGCAGGTGGCATGGTGATTAAGGTGCTAGACATTCCCACATGGCCACCATGGTTTGAGTTCTGGACCTGATGGCTTGCTTTCTCTCTCTCTTTCTCTTTCTGTCTCTGTGTGTGTATGTCTCTTTTATTCAAATTAAAATAAATGAATAAATAAAAAAATTAAATAAGTAACTTTTAAAAATTAAATAAAACCAAAAGCTTGATTCTTCATATAAAACTACACCCAGTAGCCACCTGGAGCTAGTGGCTGGCACAGTGGGCAGTACAAATATAAAACATTTCTACCCTCTCAGAAAGGTTTATTGAATAACACTGATATATAAAATGTAAAATGAATTTGTAGAAGTTAAATTGCCACACTTTAGAAAATATAAAATTTAAAGGCTTTTGATGCTGTTTCGGAAAGTACCTGTGTAACCCTCCAGGACAAGTGCTTTACGGTATCACTGCTTCATGTTTGTTTTACCGTCATGATGACATTTGGTGAGATTTATAGGTTACACGATCAAGTAAGCTTTTTGTAATGTAAAATGATGAGTTAAAAGCTGAAAGGATCTAATACTTAAAGAGCATTAGAATTATATGTCCACTACAGGTCGACCTTGAACAGATATACTGTAGGACATCTAGCTTATAAGGTATGAATATCTGCATTTAAATATTTCCTATTCTTAAATACCATCTACCATAAAAACCATCATTATGTTAAAAGAATAATAAAATTCTACATCAAATGTATCCATCTCTTGGCAGATTCATTATGATTTCAAAATTTTTTAAATGTAAAACTATACGTTAGAATTGAAACATAAAGATTATCGTATTTGTCACAGTGGGCAGTACAAATATAAAACATTTCTACCCTCTCAGAAAGGTTTATTGAATAACACTGATATATAAAATGTAAAATGAATTTGTAGAAGTTAAATTGCCACACTTTAGAAAATATAAAATTTAAAGGCTTTTGATGCTGTTTCGGAAAGTACCTGTGTAACCCTCCAGGACAAGTGCTTTACGGTATCACTGCTTCATGTTTGTTTTACCGTCATGATGACATTTGGTGAGATTTATAGGTTACACGATCAAGTAAGCTTTTTGTAATGTAAAATGATGAGTTAAAAGCTGAAAGGATCTAATACTTAAAGAGCATTAGAATTATATGTCCACTACAGGTCGACCTTGAACAGATATACTGTAGGACATCTAGCTTATAAGGTATGAATATCTGCATTTAAATATTTCCTATTCTTAAATACCATCTACCATAAAAACCATCATTATGTTAAAAGAATAATAAAATTCTACATCAAATGTATCCATCTCTTGGCAGATTCATTATGATTTCAAAATTTTTTAAATGTAAAACTATACGTTAGAATTGAAACATAAAGATTATCGTATTTGTAAAGGAAATCACTCTATTGTATTTAGGTGGACACACCAAAAAGAAACACTAAAATGTCGTATTATCAAACTAAACTCCCATCTCACAAATGGAGATCCCCTTGCTTGGTTCATTTCCTTCAACACACCATTAGCCTGTGTCTGAGATGAAGTCTGTCAGAAGCGGAGCAGTTTCTGAAGCCCATGTGTGTACCATACTAACTGGTGCCTGAAAGGCAGCATGAGGGTGGATTATTTACATCATCTTGGCAGTGGTCAAGACTTTCACATGAATCAACAGGCAACTTTTGGGGTCTGTAATTTTATATGCGGATTGAAAAAAAACTTTTAGCATTAGACACAACTTGCTATGAAATTCTTACCTTGTAACATTGAAAGAACATTAAAATAAATATTACTGTGAAAATCTGAGTGAGCTAAACTCCCTGGCTCCCTAAACTTATTGGCTTCCATTCCACACTGGATTGAGCAGATTTGGTAATTAAATGAACTCAGAGACAGAGACTCCCCTCTTTGACCCTGTGCCAAGCACAGCTGTGAGGTTTAGGAATATGTTAGCACAATGCTCAACTTTGCTCAGCTTTCAACTCAGAACTACAAGGAGCAGTTACAAGGATACTCATTCCCATTACGAGTTCTTGAAGGTAAACCTTTTTATCGGTGTCTCAGGACACTGAATGTTTGATGAGGCTCTGTTCAGAAATCTACCTTGTGTATATTTACCTTTCAGAAGGTGATGGCCACTTTTTAAAAAGTTCCTAATGCTATTTTTTTTCTCCAGCTTTACAGTTGCCCCTAAATCTAAAAATGTAGTTTGGCCCTTACCATGTATTGTAAGTTCCCTGATGGCAAATTACATAGGGGGAGGGGGTTGGGAGCTCAAACTTGTTTACTTAGTTTTCCTTTAGGCTCCGGAAAAGTGCCAACAATGCCATCATCCTGAGCAAACTGTCTCTTCTTGGCTGGGCATCATCTTCTACTTGATCCTAATTAGGTTAAAAAAGAAAAGCCATGTTAGTGGATTTCTTAGCACTTTTAGTGAAGGCTGGATGATAACACTTCGTGAAACCTGATGTGAATATCATAAGCCAGAGGCATAAATACACCCACAGACCTTCCCTGAAGCAAACCCAGAGACTCCTGTTGTTTTCCTTTGATAATTGCAACTCATTGAACTGCAAATCAGATTGGCTTCTCTCAGATCCTGAACTTGGCTCTATTATCACTTGAGGATATGAGGGGCTCCAAAAAATTCTCAGTAAAAAAATGGATTTAAAAGATTATATGCATTTTTAAGAACCATTCAAAGACCTCTTGTGTTTTCCTTTCAATAGGTTTTCAATAATGCAGTTTAACATTTGCAAATCAAATCTCTTTTTTCCTGAAAGCCTCCAGAATCTGCTATCTATCCCTGTTCACATCTATTAAAGCAATCAGCATGATTATTATATAATAAAATTATCATTATGAGCATCCTCACCATGAACAAAATAAATACTTCATGCCAGACCTTATACTCTGTATGTAGACACAATCTCACAAAATCCTCTCTTATAGCAGCTAATAACATTTCCGTTTTACAGATGAAGACAGGGGGCCTTAGAGAAGTTGTGCAATTTATGTGAGTTTGCACAGGTCAGCTAATGAAATGTACTAATTTAGATTTAGTTCAAGATGGGGGCGGCAGGTGGCACAGTGGTTAAGGCGGCTGGACTCCCATGTGGCTGACCATGGTTTGAATCCCAGACCTGACAGCTTGCTTTCTCACTTTCCCTCTCTCTCTGGTTAACTTTTAAAAAATGAAATAAGATAATGACAATACAATTAAATAAGATAATTCTTAAAAATATATATATTTAGTTCAAGAAAATAGAATCCTGGGACCAGCAGATGGCATAGTGGTTATGTCCCTGGACTTTTATGTGGTCAACCATGGTCTGAGTTCCAGACCCATCAGCTGAAAGCTCACTTTGGGCAAATGTGCGTGCATGATCAAGATCCTGAGAGGAGACTGAAGAAGGAATTGTGGCATGGTCACCCCGGCCTTGAGGGGGGGGAATTTTTGCTTTCTGCCTCTCTGGCAAGCTCATGTGCTCTATAGCAAAATTCTCTCTCTCTCTCAAAAAAATGTTTAAGTAGCAGAGGGCTTACTTGGCTTACAGACTTCTTGAGAGGACTAAAAAATAGACTCTATCGACTCTAGGCTGAGCATTTAGATATTACTCCGGAAAACACAGCCCACTCAGTATTGCCAAGGCAGCTCCTGCTTCTGCCAGGCTATTGTGGCTACCTGCTAGATGAAGAGGCCACTACCCTGGCTGCTGGCCTGAAATTATACTGCTTTTCAGGTATTCCGTAAGGGCATGATCAATGTTTGTGCTGTAACTCTGTCTCCGCTCAGTCCAATCCTAAATTAGTTTCCAGCAAGTGCATCCGAATGGCAGAGCCTGAGTCACATTTAGAACTGGATGTAAGAGAGGCTGGGCATGTAGTTTCAGTGAGTCAGTAACCTGTATATAGCAGCATCTAAGCTGGGATTTGAATAAAGGTCAGTCTAATTTTAAAACCTATGTCTCTAACCATTGTTCATATTGTTTTCTTGCTTGTATCCTTCATACATGATGAACACATGCCTCTGTATTGTAGATAATTTATCTTTAATAATTCTGTGTGTATCAGATTCTACATATGGAACTATTTGTTATCAGTGGCTATGCTATGTTATTTTCATTGCTTGTCTCATATCTGAAGAACTCTCTATTTTACGAACAAAGTCCACCTCTTGTAAGGGAAGCAAAAAAGCCAGACATTCATTTTCTCAGCCCCTCTTGCAGCTGGAACGCAGGTACAAATAAAGGCACTACCCACCGTATAATGTTGAGTTGCAAATTCAGACTGTAAGCATCAGTGACTGCAGAAAAGTTCAGCCTAATGGTGGCAGCTGAGGCAGTGGACAGAGGGCAGTATTCAGTGGCATGTAGTGATGGCATTTACAGTGGAAACTACAGTGTCTCTGCCCAATAGAGATGGCAGTGAGGACTTTACCAGACTGGTTTTGCTGTAGGAGTTTGGATGTTGTTCATGGCTGCAGAGTTTTCGCAGCTAGTCCCTTGCCTTCTATTGGCTGTTTTATTTCTTTTTCTTTCCAGAGAAATTTTTGCTATAGGGAGAGAGACAGACAGAAAGCAAGAAATCACCCCCCCCCACACACACACACACACCCCAGGGAGGATGTCCACACCTCAATCTTTTCTCCTTCATTCTCCTCTTGGGATTTTGGGCACACACGCACATGGGCCCAGCATGAGTTTTGAGTCACATGGTCTGGGACTCCAACCATGGTCAACTATGTGGGAGTCCAGCGACAATACCATTACACAATCCGCTGGTTTTGTTGGCTGTTTTTTATCAGTCTAAAAAATGCCTTTTTCATTTAATTTAACTGAAACCAGTTTCTGTCATTTGTAGCCAAGAATCTTGGCTACTATGCTTCTTGAAGAAAAGGTTATTTCCATATTATCCTTCTCTGCCCTGGAGTGTTTTGTGTATGACATACAGTTCAGAAATAATTAACTTAATTCATTGATTTCACAAAAGCTCAAAACAAGGTGCGAAATCATGAGATAAGGAGTCCCCGAGTGTATAGGACCTTCTGTTGGGATTTCTCACTCTCCTGCCCTCAATCCATTTGGCAAGCGACTTCAGGCTACTTTCATGAAAAGATTAGCTACTTTAGGTGAACTTTGCTATGCCAACATTTGTATGTCCATGTCTGTTTATATGTATATATATAATTTATGATATCAACCCTTACAAGAATAAGTAAGATAAGGCACCGCAAGACAAAGTAAAGGGCACACAGATAATCAGGTACGGAGTCAGGATTTGATCCCAAACAGTCTATCCCTAGGGACTATATTCCCAGTCAACACACCCCCAGCTTTACCTGCTTCGGAGGTGTATCAGGAGCAATGATGTCTAAGTCACGTGAACACTGATGGTGGACCTGAGCACTACACTGTTAAACTTTCAAGACAGGAAGTGAGCGTGGTTCCTCTCAGTGCCTGTTGTTCAAGGAAGTGCTTCTGCTTGGTCCCTATGGGTATCTTCCTGCTATGGTGTTTACAAATGGATCAGCAATCTCCTAAATCATTCTAAGTCATTCTGTTTCTCTAAAAATTTTCCTGATAAACAAAAATTTTTAAAAAGATTTATTTTTCACCAAAATATAGTCATTCTTCTTGTTAGATTAATTGATTTCAAACAGCTCTTTTCACCTACTTTAGGACATCAATATTTAATATGGTTATATTTTTGAAGCATTTTGTTTATACTTAAATCTGTGACATAAAGTACTTCTTTATAATATAATCAATGATACATTTAAAAATACATTTAATCATATTTATTGCCAAGTGCTAAAAGTTGGTGGACAGAAATAGGAAAAATACATTAAGAATGAACTGCCTTGAGTTGAATAATGGTGGCTGGTTTGAATTATAATTATGTTGGAATCACTTAATATATGAGCAGAAGATAGAGAGTATTATAAATTACTTTTATATGCAGAAAACCCATTTTTTGACTATCTGCTTTTACAATTATTTTCCAATTGTGCTCCTCTCTTATTGACTTAAGAAAACTCATAGTAACTGAATACAATTTTCTGGTTGTGAAGATACATTAACAAATATTCCTTAAAGTTTAACAAAAAAACCCTTTTATGTTTAGAAGAAATACAGTTGTTGTAACACTAGCAGTTAGCTACCACTAGGAGTGGAATTTTATGCTGGACATTTATCTCAGCTACTTACATTGACCAGCTCATTAAATCTTAACAGTCTGTCCTTGGGTAGATACAATCTCATTCCATTTACAGATGGGGAAACTGAGGGTTAAAGAATTTAAAGCACACATCTGGGAGTGTTAGGACTGAAATTAATGTAATCCTGAAAGTCTAATTACAAAGTTTAATATTTTTTTTAACATTTCCAGCTTTATTGATGTATAATTAATAAATAAATACTGAATATTTTTACCATGTACAAAACAGTGTTTCAATATGTATATATTATAAAATGACTGCCCAAAACCCCAAGTCCAGTAATGTATGCAGGCTATGCTCTTTCATTTAATTAATAAAAACAGTAAACTTAACATTGTAGTTGATGCTCAGTTTAACACTTACTGAGTGATAACTTATCAGGCTTGGGAAATCATAGAAGAATTGGGAAAATATGTTAAAAAGACTCCTTTTAAAAAAAAGCTAAGGAAGAGATTTATAATAAGCATATATGATTTGTGATTTTTGTTTAACCACCTCTTTCTCCTGGGAAATTCGGGACAATGTGAATACTTTATAAGTTTTTCCAGAAAGAAAAACACAGATAATTTGCCCAATCTCTATTGCCAAGTAAGAGATAAATGGTGGTCCCAGAGAAATGAGAAATCACCAGTTCCTCTAAACATTCTGTCCTTCCACATCCAAGTCCCAGCAGGCTGTGACCCAACCCACATCTGAGAGGCATGCTGGGATTCATCTGGATTTGGTATGGTCTTCTGCTTCCTCATTGGGCTTGTCTAAGTCATTACTCAGCTAGGCCCAGTTTCTGATATTCAGAGCTTTCTAGTTGCCCATCACGGACCTCTATTACTCAAAAATATAGCTAAACATATCTGAGAACAGATTCTAAAGCATAATAAGCTACATAGATAATAGCTGTCTAAAACTCTCTCTCTCAAAAAAAGTAAGTTTTCCTCTTGGCTATGAAATGCAGGGAGAGATGATCAAGGAATAGTTTCTCTGTGGCATTCTTTTCTGGACTTTTCACTTATACCCTTAATAACAAATGCACTAAAATAAAAATGTATTCATAATTATTTTATTCCGGCAAACCACACTGAGAGAAAATGACCTCTTGATGACTACAAAGTAAAAGGTTTGTGGGGAGGAGTGGGCAGTGTTGGCTCTTCAGGCTAAACATTCTTTAGCTGAGACTCAGGGAAGGAAGTCACCATACTAGGGAAATTTTTCTTGAATAGCTTCTCATGACTTTTTATTTGCTATTCTTTGCTTCCCACTTTTAAATCTAATGTCAGAGTTCATTTCTTAGAAAACTGTTTCTTTATTCCTTCTCTCTCAAAGTACATGTACCATTTCATAGCATTTTCCACAATCATAATATTTATTTGTGCTATATTATAATCAATGCCTACCTTTATTGACTTCAAGCTTCATGAGTTGAGGACTAGACCATAGTTAACTTCTTTTTAAAAAAGAGTTTATTTATTAATCATAGAGAGATACAGGCAGAGACATAGAGAGACTAAGAGATAGTACCCCTCACAGAGTCTTTCTGCCACAATTCACCCTCTTTTCCAGCTGGCCCAGATCACAGACCCAGTAAGCACAGGGAAGATCTGGGACATGAACCCTGGACCTTTCCCACGTGGGTCCAGTTGCATTACCACTACACCACCAGCTGGCCCCTAAATTTGCTTACCATTGTGTCTGAAGTGTTGGACTCAAAACACTGTAAAACTCAGAAGTATTTCATGAATAATAAGTGAATGGATGAATGGTTGAATGAATGAAGAACAGATGGTCCAAGCCATAGTTGTTTATCATTTATTACAGTCAAGGAGCTTTCCTTCTGTTTTGTCTTCAAACTTGGGACATCCCTACTTCTTCAAACTCCTTAAAAGGAAATGAAAGCAAGGAAAAATGTGGCTACTGTGTTCAATAAAAGTAGACACTTTCCAAACATAAAGAATATCCCTTCCTAAGGACTTCAGATTCCAGCTATCTTCGTTCCTAATTTTACCAAAGATGGAGGATAAGTAACCCTGCAGTGGATGATATTGTGTCTTTTATTCTGCTTTATGTTAATATAATGAATTTTATTATTTGATTATGAGTGGCAAACCAATCTTGCACTCCTGGGATAAATCTTACATGGTCATGATGCATTATCATTTTTATATGTTGGTGGGTGTGATGTTCTGATGTTCTGATAAAGTTTTGCAACATGAGAGGTATTCAACTATGATATTTTTTTTTTCTTTCTGGAAAATGCCGTGTTAGAATTTGGTAGTTATGTTGGCCTTAAAATGACTATGCATATCCTCCTTCTCTTATTAGCTGAAATATTTGTGTAAGCTTTGTACTTTTTTTCTTGGAAGTTTGTTGGAATTTGTAGCATCATTTGGGCCTGTAGTTAGTTTCTTTTGAGAAATATTTAATAAATCTAATATATTTATTAAATATAGGGCTTATAGCAGTTCAGGTGTTCTGTTTCTTCTTGTGTCATTTTTGGTGACTGTAATTTCAAAAGAATTTTTCTATTTGAAGATATTGAAATTTTTCTAATGTCCATAGCATCTCTGGTGGTAATCCTTTTCCTTATTTTCTGTTGATCAGTTTTGCCAGATTTTTGGGTATTGTGTTAGTCTTTTCAAAGAATTATCCTTTGGCTCTGTTCTTTTTCTCTACTTTCTTTCTATTTTCCATTTTATGGATGTCTTTACTCTATTATCTTTTCCTTATAATTCCTTTATATATACTTTACTTAGCTGTGTCTAGATTTTTTTAGATGAAACCTTGACCCACTGATTTAAAATCTTTTTTTTTTTTAATTCTAAAAGAGCATGAAGACAGAAGTCTCTCTAAGCACTGATTTATTTTCATTCCCAAAATGTTAATATATTTTTGTGGCTTTCTTGTGATTTCGTTTTCATCACTTGTAATTTTGTAGTATTACTTCCAGTAGTTGAAATTTTCCTTAGGGTCATTAATTCCTAACTCAATCCTATAGTCATCAGATAGTACATTCATTATTTTTTTTTATTGCCAGAGGTGCATGCACTCACCAGGGAGAGAGAAAGAAACAAGAGAAATATAGAGAAAGCACCTTCCAGTGGGGTACAGTCACACCAAAATTCCTTTTCTCCATTTCTTTGTCCTGCCAGGATTTGGGTGCACATGCACCTGGTGTAATTTTCAAGCCACCTTGACCAGAGTTTGAATAACATGCAGCCATGTGTGATCTAGCTCCCAATGAGCAGGACCTGAGTGCTGTGCTATGGGGCTCACTCAGATAATAATTCTCATATAGTTCCTAGCCTTGTAAATGTTGTGAAGACTTGCTCATCTTGGGTAAATATGCCATTTGCACTTAAAAATGTGTATTCTGCAGCTATAGGGTATACTCTTCTACACTTAACAATTAGACCAAGATCTTTAACAGTGTTGATTATAACTTCTGGATTTTCAGACTATTTTCTTTATAGTTCTATCAAATGCTAAAATGGAAGTATAAAAATGTCTATTACATTTATGTCATTTTTATGTCTCTCTTTGATACTGTAAATGCTTGCTTCATGTATCTTCAAATATTATTTGTAGCATACACATTGATGAGTTTATGTCTTCCTGATGAACTTGCCCTTTTATCAATAGAAAATGCCCCTCTTTTTAAACTCTGGTGATTTTTTTTCTCAAAATAAAAATTATTTTATTTGATATAAAAAGATCCATTCTGACATTATTATGCTTACTTTTTGCCTAATGATTTTTTTCTTTTCATTTAATTTTAATCTATATGTTTTTGATTTTTAGAAAACTGACAGAGTAGATTCTTACTTTTTGTGTGCTTTGACAATCTCTGCTTTTTAATTAGATGAGAATATTTAGAATAGCACCTGACAAACTATGACCCTGGGTTCAGTCTAGCCTTTGGCCTTTTTGTACAGCCTATGTGCAAAAAAAATTATTTGTATATTTTTTAAAGAGTCATGAAAAAGAGTGTTTGGGCTGGCAAGTGGCACGGTGCTTGGGACACTGGACTCCTACATGGCCAACTGCAGTTTGGGTCCTGAACCTGGTGACTTCACTTTCCCTCTCTCTCTCTGTGTCTTTCTCACTTTCTGTGTCTCTCTGTGGTCAAATTAAAATAATAAAAATAATAATAATAAATAAAGTTGTATTTTTTTAAGGAATGTGGGAATAAGCCTATGCCTAAAGTGTAATTTTTGACTCTGCTATAAAATTACACCAAACTTTGACCACTTTTACACCTGTCTTTGCTGGATGTCTTAATAATGCAGCTTATTTATTATACTTAACTTGTTACAAAATCATTGTGTCTAGTGATTTCACTGGAGTTTTCAGTTCACTTTTCAAACAGATATCTTTCTTACCTTTTTTATTAAAAAATCAGATCACCTTATTAAACTTTATCTTATTTACTTTATTCCTTTTGTCAGTTATTTCTCTACCCCAGTTCTAAAACAAAGTAAAACTTTCCAGAATTGTACCATTAATGAATTTGTAGCCATATCACCTACATTTTATCTGGATTGTTAAAAAAAAAAAGTCTGGACAGTATGGAAGGTTACACATGAACTCAATAAATGCTTGTTTTATTAAATTATGTAACTAACTGTAGACCTATTTAACTTTTTAATTCAGCTTTTATTTCACCCACTAATCAATATGATTACCTATACATGTTCTTGAAAGAGGTTCTTTTTGGAGGTCAAATATGAAATATCAGTAACTAACATTTTTTAAGCATGTTTTAAATGCTAGTCAAAGTTTTAAATTATTTATTTGAAACAGTTCATTTAATCCTCTAAAGTACTGTTAGTATCCTCATTAGCAGATGAGGAGAGCATAGAGAAGTTAAGCAAGTTGCCCAAGGTTACAAAGAGTGCTGGGATCAGAATTTGAGTCTAGGCTGTGCCAAAAACTGAGCCCCTAACAACCCCCCTAGCACCACAGTGTTAGTGAAAGAGTTTTGTATTTGGCATCAAGAAACTTATGTCAGAATCACTGACTAGTGCCAGAAGTTAACTAAATTCTTCATAGAATGGAAATGTTACCAGGAGCTCTTTCAGTTCACAATGCTATTTTTTTGTTTGTTTGTTTACTTAGACATTTGATCATTATCACATGAAGAAAAGGCAAGGAAAATCATAAATACAAACACAGAGGCCTTTTGTCAAGGTCCTATACGACATTTTTGTGTCTAAGTGATAGAAAGGAGCTTTGAGCACAGCTGTCTGTTCCCAGAGTTAAACTCTATTCGGGTTTGCTTATTGTGTGAGAGCTTGGCAGACACGCAGGGCCCACGATTAGAGGGCCTCACACAGTGCTGTGTTCTGCTGTTACTTTTCTGAAATTCATAAAAATTTATGAGCAAGAAACTCTAATACTTTTGCACTGCACAAATGACGGCACGAATCATGCTCTCGATTCTTCTTCACAAGGTATTGAACAGCTGACAGAGGCTTATCCTAGGAGTTAGGGCTAGGAAATGCTCCCTAGTACGGGGACATAACCTGTCATTCGGGCCTTCTTAGAGACGGCTAATGTACCATCAGTACATGCAGAGTCTCATGTTCTGGTGGTTTGTTTACTTTTGTGTCATGCCTCGAAGGTTCTGGATGACTGGAATTTTCCATTACATCATTTTGATATCTGTAGCCAAGTTCTGTGGGTCAGTACCTGTTATCTTTCTAATTGGAGACATAATGAAACATGTTTACTTCCATCTTGCATATAGAAAGAGAAAGAGACATTTCTTAATGTGCTGTCCCCAGTTTCTCTTGGCACAAATCCTAATGATAATATTATATATTCGTTGTTGGCTATGGTGTTGTTTTCAGACCCATAAGAGAATCCAGAATTTGTATTTCAAATATAACAAGGCCTTATTCCACCCGGTGAAACTGTTTCACACCAACACTTACTCTTCTTCCCACTACTACACCCCCGAAGAATATCTCAGTGATTAAAGAAACTAAATAGAAGTTGCTTTGCAAAGGGCATAGCCTACAAACACTTATTTGATATTGCATATTTTTTTTAAAAAATTTGTCTTGTTAAATTGACCCACTATTCACACACACACACACACACTCAAAAAGGGGGTAGTGTTATTTTCCATTTAAAACCATATGCTCCTGATTGACAAAGTTAGTTGAAGCAAACCTGTCAAATGCCAAAGCGTAGAGTATTAAAACTTCAACAAAATGTCAGTAGCAATGGAAAAACTGGTGAATTTAAGAAAATCTGTCATGAAGACTGCATTGCATGTTTCTTTTAGCCTAAGTTCGGGTGACATATGGAAGTTTAAAAATATAACCTAATGATGTGTTTTTGTGGTAAGAAATTTATATAACCTAATTGCCACAAAACTGTCATTGCTGGTTAATTTGTTAGGGCAAAAAAATTGATGTGCTTTTAGAACTTAGCTGGAGTAAGTTCTGTCCAACAACACTGATGACCCCTGAACCATACATTTTCTGTTTTTGCCACTTATTTGAAAGTGAGAAAGATTTATGTGATTAAATGTAGATGTAATATTCTATTTTTCAACCATTTCCTTGGCATTCAGTGTGGATGCAAGAGCATAGGTGAATCTGAGAAGAGTGATGAAAGCTCTCTGTGATGGGATGAGCCTAATTGTAAAGGATTTGGAGAAAAGAAGACTAGTAATAAAAGCCTGATCACTTATAGGAGTATTAGCCCTCAAATCCCACCCACATTTCTTCGTGTGCTTTCATTTTCAAAGTTTATTGTTTATTTGCTTTTTTTCATTGGAGAGAAATGGGCACCCTTGACTGAGTCTCTCTATGTCACGTCCTATCTCCAGAATCTTAGCCAGCAGAATCACATGCACAACCTGCATTCTCACGTCAGCCTGGGATCCACATCTGAGCAAGCCCGCATATGACTTCAGATCATGCAGTGATACTTCACTCTTGCACCACCATGACTAAGCCTCCAATTTTTAAACTTTTTAAATTTTGAAATAAGTTTAGATTTACACAAAGGTTGCAAAAACACCCTCTTCACCCAGCCTTCCCTAATATTAATACTGTACATCACCATGGTACAGTTATCAAAACTAAGAAATGAACCTTGGTAAATCCTATTAGCTAAACTAGTCTTTATTCACATTTTACCACGTTTTATATGAATGGATTTTTTACATTCAAGAATTCAGTGTAGGATGTTGCATTTGGTTATCCTGCCTTGTTAAGCCTATGGCTACATGTGAGTTTCTTATTCTTTTTGCTTCATGACCTTGACATTTTAGAGGAGTATTGATCAAGTGTTTATAGAAGGGCTCTTAATTTGAGATTGTCTGATATTTTCTCATGGTTAGGTTCATCCACCCAACTGTTTAACTTACTTCTTTAAGAACATACAAAAAATTCAGCAGAGTTGACTTGGCAGGAGAGTGGTAACTGTATCCTAAGATATTGACACTTGACTTTATAAAGTTTAGTATGATTAAACTGATCTAAGTATCTATTAGCTTAAACACAGGTTGTAAGTTACCACTTACAAATTTATATCACATTGTTGAAAGGACAATAACACAAAGTAATATACCCCAAGTAGTATGCTTTATATGCCTCGCCTATTTTATTATCAAACAACCCTATGAAGTAGGCATTGCTATTATTATTATTATTATTATTATTATTATTATTATTATTACATTGTTATTATGATGATTATCTTAGAGTTGAAGAAATTGAAGCTCAGGAAACGTTTAATGAAGTTAAGCAGTTGCATAGTTCATAAAGCCTATGTAAAGCATCCTTAAACCTCAGTCCTTCTGACTCCAAAATCAATACTATTAAAATTTTGTCATCAGGCAAGAAAAGGTTAGTTCCTGGTTATTTGGTTCTCCTTGTCTTGTAGAAGCCCATAAAAACTATCATAATCAAGATGTATTCTAGAAATTTTGAGTTAAACCAGATACTGATGTTAAATTGCTGAGGGCTGGCCCCATAGCCTATTGGTTAAGGGAGCAGGGTATCTCATGGTCAGTTGCGGTTTGAGTCTTGGCCCCAGCAGTTTGGAAAACATAGTGGACTTGTGTATGTGTGTGTGTGCATGCCCCAAATCCCGACAAGTTGCAGGAGAAAGGATTGTTGTGTATGACTGTACCTCATTAAGAAGCTCTCTCACTCTCCCTTTGCCCCCTCATAATCGAAAGTGCCCTCTGGCTAAAAAAAAAAAAACTTCCTTGAAATGATTCCTTTCTACCATATTGGTAAAAAGTATATTCTCAAGCAATTTCTTAATCTTTCCTTCTTTCGTTCTCTCTCACTTTCTCCTTTCTCTTTCTCCCTCTCACTTTACACACACACAGACAAGTGTGCACGCACACACACACACATTTGTGTTATTGATCTGCAAATAGTAATACTGAATACAAGACCTTTGAAGGATTATGCTTTTAAAACAAATCTCATAAACTGTTGATATTTCTTATGCTTCAGTACCAAGATGAAATTAGTCCAATTTTTCACACTTTTAACATGGTCGACTACACGGGAGTCCAGCGACATAGCCGTTACACTAACTGCTGGTCCCTGAAATAATACATTTTTAAATGATTATTTTAATGTGTTAAGAGACTGGTTTTTATAAATTTTTTCGTTAATTTTACATTTTGCATAATATCCCCATCATGATGTATACAATATATTTTTCCCATGGAGAACTTTACTTGTTTTTAATATAAAATGTATTTTTGAAGTCTTAGTCTATTGGCAGCTTTGGTGAATGTTGATTTGGATTTTTTTCTGCTGAATCTTTCAGAAATGTTTCACAAGTTGGAATCAGGGGAAAGCAACTCATTTATATGACATCTATAGATAGCTGCATGCTTCATAAAATCACTTTAGAGGAGTGTATGTTGAAACAAATTGTTCACTATCTCAAATCTTCCCATGGGTTCTTCAAGTTATAGTCAGCAAGTTTCATCAAATGGACTAAGAGAAACTTTGAAATGAAAGACACTGGACTTAGTTTGTGATCCCAAAATCATAGTATTATTGTCTGTGTTCTCACCAACCTTTGGACTTATTCTTTCAAAACCCGCTGTTGACTTTGTGTGCCAGACTTATAAGATTTAGTTAAAATTAAATCCTTAAAGCCATAAGGATTTGTATATTAATATATCCCCAGATTTAATTATTTCTGGCTTGTTTTTAAAAATGTGACATTTTTAAAATGTTTAGATGTGTTAATCTTTAATAGTAGTTTAACTCTAAACTATGAATTTATTGAATAATATTGCATTTGATTTTATAATTTCTAGCTTTAACTATTAAATATTAACAGTAGCCCTTTTCCAAAGAAAACAGATTGACATGAAAGATGGGTTAGCTCAGATTTGCATATGGAGCTTATTGGCTATTTCAGCAAGAAAATAAAAATATGAGCAGTTATTGGCATTAGATGCACATGGCTGGATTCTGTGTAGTATAGAAAACCTACATCTCTACATTTGCATCAGTGATTTTGGAATATATGCTCTTTGATCCTATGAAAACCAGAGGACTCAGTTTGACAACTAAAACTTGACATATAAATTTCAGGTTATAGATTATATATACCCTTTAGAACTATTGGGTCATCGGAAAAATCATGACCTATTTTTCTATGTTTTTTCATGCAAAACTGCATCATGATTTTTCCAACAACCCAATGTAATTTGTGCATACTTTCTTGTATATCATGGGCACGCATTTAAGTTGGTAGTAATGATTTTGTTCACTCTTTTCAACACTTACATGACACTGCATCATATGGATATGCCATGGATGATCTTAACGATGCAACTTTAGGTTTCCTCTGAGCTTCACTTACATGTACGGTGAAAAAGTGAAAAGTACTGTACATTTGTGTTTGCACTGTCTTGCATTTTATAGAATATTAGATTAAAGAACTGAAATTACTCATTATTCAATTTAAAACATGTATAAATACTACCAAATTACTCTGAAGAATTGTGTAAATTATAAACTCATAGTGTACTTAATCAGTATTTTTAAGTTTTTGCCAGTCTGATAGACTATTTTCTCTAATCTATGTTTCTTTTTCCCTAATCATGAGAGGAGTTGACCATCTCTTTATTTTAAAAGAGACATTTTTCTTTAGGGTGTGCGCACTCACCAGAGAGACAGAGAGACAGAAAGCAAAAGATAAACCCTCAGAGGGGATGGCCACACCACAGTACCTTCTCCTCTATTCTCTTCTTGAGATTTGGGCATGCAAGCACACACATCTGGTGTGAGTTTTAAGCTACCAGGTCTGGGTCTCAAACCACTGTCGACTATGTGAAAGCCTAGCAACACAACCTTTTTGCCATCTAATGGTCTCTTGAGCATCTATTTAAACATTTATTAAGTATTATCATTTTTTCCTATCAGTTTTGACCCAATATTATGCCATGTTTTCTTCTGTTTCACATTTTTCATTCTTTCTACTAACGGAATATAAACACTTTATCTCATATTTGCAAAGGCTTTCCCTCAGTTCATTATGTCTTTTCATTTAGTTTTTGGTGAATTTCTTTTTTTAATGCCAGAAGTCATATGCAACACATAAAAGGAGACAGAGAGAGAAAGAGAAACAGAGAGAGAAAGAAAGAAAGAAGAAAGAAAGAAAGAAAGAAAGAAAGAAAGAAAGAAAGAAAGAAAGAAAGAAAGAAAGAAAGAAAGAAAGAAAGCCTCCTCCCCCAAGGAGTCTGTTCACGTTGTAATTTTTCCCCCACCATTCCTCCATCTCATGAGGCTGTTGTGTTCCTGTGCACATGCCCAGCATGTTTTACGCATCTGGGGCTGGAATTCAAACTGCAGTTGCCATGTGGGATCAGGTTCCCTCTGCACAGCACTTAACCACTGGACTACAGGACTAGCCCTGGTTTAGGTGAATTTCATTATAGAGATTGTTTTTCTTTCTTTTTCTTTTTCCTTTTTTATCTTCAATTTTTTAAAGGTGAGGTCTTACTATATCACGATCCTCTTGCTTTGACCTCCAAGCAGCTAGGACTATAGGCACTCTCTACTGTGTCTGACTTTTGGAGGCAGGCCAGGAGTCAAAGTTGTGATTCCCAGGTGGCCTGGGCCTGCCAAGTAGAAGTGCCTTCCAGCACATGCTACTGTAGCAGGGCTGGAATTTGAATTTTTAATGTAGTCTAAGCAGGTAGTCTTTGGTTTTCTCGCTTATGTTTTTATTATGATGTTTCACAACTACAAGATGATAAAAACACTTTCTTATATAGCCATATATTCTTCCAGTATATTGGTAGAGCCCACTGTTGCCATAACAAATTGAGCTTCTTTCATTCTTCAGCAAGATTCTAAATGCCAATCAGCTTCCCAGGATTTATAAAGAAATAACATCTATATATACTTAAAAAAGGACTGCAAGAGTGGACAGCCTAAATTTAGCAGAAGTGTAGAATATTGGGCTACATAGCTAATTTCATATTTTATCTTCTGTTGTCTTTACTATAGAGATAATTGAATAATATTGAAAATTATTTAAGTGGCTTCCATGGCATTAAATCACAGTAAGGGTTCTTGAGAGCTGAGATACATTATGGGAGAAAATCATGTTGCTATTTAAAATGTGGGCAGAGGATGCACGCTTAAATAAATCTACAAGGACCACTTAGGTGAAGTGCAAATCTGCAATGGATGAGAATGATGATGGAGTCCATCGCATCAGACCACAAATTTGGGGAGGTTTTCTAGTGGTCAATTTAACAAAATAACTTGGAGAAGAGCAGAAAAGAAACCATTTGAATTGGGACTTCTCAAGAAATATCTAGTGAAATCTAGGGAGACACTGACCTTCTGAACATATATTTCCATATATTACCTGTCTCTCTCACACACACTGGATCATATATAAAATCACATGTGGGCACAGACACACACACACACACACACAATTCAATAACTAACACTTACGGAAAGCTAATTATGTTGCAGCTATTGTGTTAAATGTTCTAAATTCCCTGTTTGACTTATCTGACTTCATCCTTACAATAAGTGTCTGAAGTAGCACTCTAATTTTTCTCAATTTTTTGGGATGAAGAAGCAGAAGCGTGGACCAAGTAAATAACTCGCCTAAGGTGGTACAGGAAGATGAGGAAGGTAATTTGGACATGGGCACTTCAGTTCTAGAGTCGAAGTGAATAATCCCAGCCAAGTGCTTCCTACCAACCCTGTTCAAAAAAGAAAAAGAAAAAAGTCATAGAGAGCATTCATATAGCACTTCATATTTTTAAGATAATTTTGCCGTCTTCATCACATTTAATTATCCTGGCCATCTGCTAAATTCTCCAGGGCTAACTTTTTCATACTGGCTTGATAGACAGGGGAACCAAGGCACAGACTTTTTAAATAAGTTTCCAAAGGCCACACACCAAGTTAGTGCCAGAGCTCAGAACATAATGAAGATATTTGGATCTTTTCTAGGGCGATTGTTCCCCTCTCGCCTTCCCAAAGACAACAGCAAAGTTCATGTTGAAATAGCAGGTTTAACACTTAGCTAGCCCAGCCACAGTGGTGTTTGTGCCAAGGTACTGTGTTTCACAGGCCAGGACCACATGGGAGACGCAGGTTGGATTAGTGGTACAACCTAACATCCGGGAAAGGGAATATAATCCCAGCAACTCAAGGAGGCTGAACCAAGAGGGTCATGGCATGTCAAAACTCAGTCTTAAGAAAAAGAAAAAATGGAACCCAACGTTGGAGCAGCAGTAATACAACATTCATCAATGCTAGATCCACGTGGGAAGGTCCCAGTTCATGTACCAGGACCTCCCTGTACATAGTAGGTACACACACATGTGTGGCAGACTGAAGTAGATTGTAGTGTGAAGAACTTATGTCCAACACCCCTCTCTAAAGAAATTAATTAATTGAAAACAATTTAGCCACACTTTTAAAATGTGCTAAGGTAAATATCAATGCAACAGTGAAAAATTTAAAGAGTGTTCTGTACATGGTCTTTTTTGACTTACCTGCTATCTTTCGTATTTTCTCTGGTATTTATTTGTGTAATGTAGCTTTCCCTATTCGAGAATGAGCACCACCACAGCAGGAACCATGCTTATGTCATCATAATCTCCCCGTCTCGTAGTTAGCACAGGGCATGGCGCAGAGGAAGCAATCAATTGACATTTATTGATTTATAAAATAATTTTTCTTTCAGGTTTTGTGAGTTTAATTATTCTTAAAATACTGAGTGCTAATGAGCAAAGATCAATTTCCTTGTCTCTTGTTTAGCCACTCAGAATGTTTTGTTGCTATCTAAAATGAAAAATGAACTTGAGGTACTAAAGAAATACAGAGGACAATATCAAGCATCAATTACCAAGACAGTTTTACTTTGTTCCATAAAGAATTTCCCCAATGAGGGAGCCTCTGCACATTACTGTGTCTGAGAAAGAGCAAGGAGAGAAAAGTTCACTAGAAAAAGTATTTACAGAGAAATGTTCGTGAAAGACTTTGCAGTAAACACTTCAAAAATGATTGACGTGCTAAAATTCAGTGGAGAGTATGTGTAGAGTGTGTTGAGATGCAGATATACTTGGCAGATGTTTACATCTGGAGTGGAAGGGAATACTCGTCCCAGCTCTTGTGATGGGTGCTCACAACTTAACAAATATCAGAGGAAATCAGAAACCTGGCACTTTCTGGAAGAGGTCAGAGAGACTCCAGTCATAACCGGAGATTACTCACTCTGTAGTCAACTCCATGGGTGTCTGGGCTGTGGTCCCTGGAAGAATATGTAAAAGAAGAATACGTAAGCTACCATTTTGAGATGGTGACAGTATGGAAAGAAGAGTCACAGTAAGTGTAAGACATATCAGAGAATTTCAAAAACTTCATGGAAACTAAAATTAAATGGTTATTTTTGGTCCAAAATAATTTTGAAATCCAGTGCATGATTTTTTTTTAAAAACATACATTTGTCATGAACTTCTTGAAGACCCCCTTAGAATCCCACCTTCTTGTTCTTACCTCCACATATTAAAATTTTTAAAAATCCATTATTAAAATATTCCCAGCAGATGGTGTAATGATTTTGTCACTGGACTCCCATGTAGTTGACTGTGGTTTGAGTCCCAGATCCTGCAGCTTAAACTCACACTAGGCACGTGTGTGTGCATGTCCAAAAATCTCGAAAGGATAAAGGAGGAGAAGGGATTCCAGCATGGCCATCGCCCCCTGGAGAGTGATTTCTTGCTTTCTATCTCTCTGTCTTTTTCTATCTCTCCAGCAAGTGTGAATCTCATATTAGCAAAAATCTCTCCAAAAAAATATTCCTCATTTTTTAGGATGAAGATGTTGGGTGGGATGGAAAGAGAGCATGCAATCCGCATGAGCAAAAGATAAAAACTGTCTAGTCAACCTAGAACAGGGCCTACCTTATAGTAAGTATTGGGTAAATATTTGTTGTTGAATTAAGAGAACTTTTCTTTCACCTTGTTCCTGGATTTTGGCACAATTGTCCTCAGTAACTTTAACTTCCTCAAGAGCCAAGTTTCCATTCCTTTGGTGGGGGTTTCTTAAGAGCTGAGATCATCTTTTGTCTGTATCAGTACCAAAAATTTATGCTGTTGGCACGCATCCAGTGCTATGAGTAAATAGGTATTGAATAACTAAGTGAATGAATGGTTGGATAAATGAATGAACTTGAACACTTACAGTTACCGTTAAGATAGATGCCTGGGGCAAACTCAACCATCTAAGGAAGAATTAACCTAATTATACTAAAGACAAACTGAGAAGTAAGTTCCACCCCACTCCACACCCTCCACCATTACACATCACACCCACCTACATTCTAACAGCTAAAGAAAATAAGACATACAAAAGAAATTTATCTCTAAGAATAAATTTCCTATTCTCTCTATATAAGGTTAGTTTTACAATGACCTTTGCAATTGAAATGCATTTTTTTTTAAATTTTCTAGTTGACCACACATCTTTTGAAGGGAGCAATTCTTAAATTTGTGGAATGCAACCTAATTTGTCAGAATTTGAGAACCACCATAAGTCATCTCCCCAGAAAAATACATCTATGATCTAAAATTTTTTTTGCATATAATTTCATAGCTTTCACTGAACACTTGAAGACTCCCCATTACGTCAGGTTAAGAAATTTGATTCTAGTGGGGAAATGTTAATGTCACCTACACATTTTGTGTTATAAAACAATTAGTGTTAATTTCCTGGTACTACATTTAGATGACATAATATATTGCCTGTGATTTGCGTCAGAAAAATCTGTGATGGAGGAAAAAGGTTGGATACAGATGGGCACTATCCACTGAAAAGTTCTATGATCATGGAAATGTTTGACCGTTTTACAAAGCATCGCTGTCCAAAGTGGTAGTCATTCATGTGCACTTGAAATGTGGTTAGCACAGTTAAGGGACTGAATTTTTTATGTTATTTAATTTTAATTACACTTCATCAGTTAACTTTAATTCTAATCAAAAATGGCAAGTAGCTACTGTACTGGACAGCACAGAAACAACACCAACAAAAATCACAGTTGGCCATGAAGTGATGATAAGCTAATGTTGGGTGATGGGGCCAGGATTAACATAAACTCTTGTCCATCGTATGTTTGGAATAGTTCACAAAAAAATGTTGAAGAAAATAGGGCAAAAAATGGTCTCATTAATATTTGGGATCTGAACAAGTCAAACTCATGGAAACAGAGTAGAACAATAATTGCCAGGGCTAATGAAAATGGCAGATCTCTCTCAATGCATACAGTCTTTGAGGTGTAAGACAGACAAATTCAGGGAATATAGTTCCCAGCATGGGAGATGATGTATGTGTTAATTAATTTAATTGAAGTAATCATTAAACAATGTGCATGTCAAATCATCACATGTGTACTTTGTATATATGTAATGTTTATTTGTCATATAAACATTTTAAAGTTTAAAAAAATTAAAACCTAGAGTGGATGAAAAAAAATGATGGAAAATTAAGTCTTTGAAGCCCTATTCTTTTGGTGTCCATCCAGGGCTCCCTTTACAGAATGGCAGAGGCTCTTTCGATTCTTGGCAGCCTTTCCTGAAAGAGACGTTGCCAAGAGACTGGCTCAGGGGAGTACATGGCAATACCGGAAGGCTCTGGGCTTCCACAGATTTGCTTGAGAGGAAAATGGAAGCTTGGTTTGTCAGAGAGAAGAAGAATAGGTCTATAGGACTAGATGGCAGGGTGAGCACAGAACAGTGATTTAAATAGAGCCATGTAGAGCCAGATGATGTTGCAGTGGTAACATATTGTTCTGTGAGCCGGAACCACATTAGAAAGTTCTGGGTTCACTTTCTGTAGCCTCCGTGTACACACTGGGCTTGTGTGCTCATGATCTGAGCTGGCTAAGGTTAAGGGTGGTTTGTAGCATGGGGACTCTATGGTGATCTCTCTCATAGGATAAATAAATGAATAAATTTAAAAAATAGAATGGAACCATGCTGCTACCACTCCAGTTATGTGTAAGAGCAGAAATACAACATGTCATATAAGCCAGAAGATTCTAAGTCCAGTGAGAAGAATTTAGGTCTTCAAGAAGCTAGTCATGTGACAATGAATGTGGACAGAAAGGAGCAAGACCTGTGATAAAAAATGAAGGAGGAGGGAACCAGCAGTTAGCGTAATGGCTATGTTGCTGGACTCTCATGTAGTCGACTGCAGTTTGTGTCCCGGACACGGTGGCTTAAAACTCACGCCGGGCGTGTGTGCGTGTGTGCCCAAGATCCCGAGAGGAGAATGGAGGAGAAGGGATTGCGGCGTGACCATCCCCCCCGGGGGGGTGATTTCTCGCTTTCTGTCTCTATGTCTCTCTCTGTCTGTCTGGCGAGTGCACGCGCCCTACAGTGAAAATCTCTCCAAAAAAAAAAAAAAATGAAGGAGGATATAATAAATGAATTATGCACACCAGTCACCTGGAAATTCTCCCTTTATCTTACTCCCCTACTCTGACACCTCTCTTGCCTTATCTGGAGAAGAGAGGGCAAACTGACTTCATGGCTCATCCTAAACTCATGTTGTGATGTTGCTGATGGCCATAGAGTCCACTTATTAAATACTCATATAATCAAGGAGCTACACTCAGTGCTTCACACACGTACAGTAACCCCAACAGCATATATGATGATCTCCATTTTACAGACGTAGAATCTGAGGCTAAAATGGACGACGTCCCTGAAACTGGTAAATATGAATGCTGAAATTTGTAAGCCCAAACTGCATGGTTCCAAAGCTCATGTCTCCTCTACTGAAAAAGATTAAAGCAGAAATAAGTATGTACACAGAGGGTTAGGGTTACCCTAAATCTGTCATTTGGGTATAAGCATCTGTTTCTCAGTATCTTTTGTTGTTCTGAACCTTCCCAATGAGGCTTATGAAGTCAGGTAAAGATCTGTTTATTTTAGAGCCCATGACATTTAAAAAAAAATAAAAGCAACTTTCCTTTTGATCCCTCCTACTCACTTCCTCTTTCAGAAAATTTCATTTCTCTATCCCCTTGTAAAATCTTGAGAACAATTGATCTCTTGTCATAGTGTGTTGTGCCAATACACAAACATTTTATTTCCAACTCAGTTTACAGTCTCTCATTCCGGTTCCACGCAGTAAGGTTCTGTGTGCCCTCATGTTTACAACGTTTGTGTTGTCAAAAGTTGCCGATTACTTGTAACTTGATTGAAGTCAGCTTTAGAAACTCTGTTTGATCATTTTAAAAAGTCAGGCTCTTTTTTAACCAGAGTATTGCATGTCCTGAACAGAAAGGTTAGTGACTCAGCATTGCTCCTGAAACTTTGCACAGGAAGCTAATTCCCCCCGACAGTCGCAGTGCAGCTCAAATCTCAACTCCTGAAGTCTGTAGTTGTACCTGCAAATGCATTTGTGTACAGAGTTGATACAGTTAGGTTCCAAACAGAAATGTGAGCATGGCGTTCAGAAAGAGAAGGAAATGTATAGTCTACAATTTTGTAAACGAGTTTGTAAAGTCTACCATGATGGTGACCTAAAATTTTTATAAAATAATACAGTGGATTTCAGGTGCCCAAGTGATAATTCACACTGTCAATGGCAAATTAAGTTCTTGAAGACATAAATTTTGTGGCAGAAAAAAACAAACAAAAAAAAAACAACAAAAAACAAACAAACAAAAAACCCCACTTCATATACAGTTATGGAATAAGATAGGCCTAATTCCCATGATAAATTTTACTTCAGAGAGTATGTTTATTAATATGTGTTTCTTGGTCTACATATGTCAAAATGACCTAGGATATTTGCTTAACATATCAATTTAATAAGTGTACTTCTTTTTTTTTTTTTTTGAGAGATTTTTGCTAGAGGGCACATGTGCTCACCAGAAAGATAGAGACAGAGAGACAGAAAGCAAAAAATCACCCTCCAGGGCGATGGCCACTCCGCAATCCTTCTCCTCCATTCTCTTCTTAGGATCTTGGACATGTACATGCATCTGGCATGAGTTTAAGCCACTGGGTCCGGGACTCAAACCGTGGTAGACTACTGAGAGTCCAGTGACATAGCTATTACGCCAACTGCTGGTCCCAAGTGTACTTCAACCTTCTTGAATCAGATTCTGTAGAAGACCCCAAGCAAAAAAATTATTTAGGAACAGATAGATAAGTTATTTTTAATAAAATTAAATAAACTCTATAAAGCTGGCAGGTATTGAAAAGTAATCTGTTAAAGTAGTTCAGTGTGTTTTTTGCTTCTCTTAGTATCTTACCCTTTTCCTCTTTCAGATGTTTTTCTCATATTTTATTATTTTTCCTCCCTAGAAAAAAAAAGTGTGGTTAGCTCTTGCACATTGTGACACAAATAACTGACAGTAGTTTCAAGTGCTACTCTTTCTAGAAGCTATGTTTACAAGTTAGCATGTGTTAAATCAAAAGCTGTATTTCGGCCGAAAGAGTGAAACTCTAATAGTGTAATATCAGTTGAATCAAAGAAAGGAGATACTGGAAGTCCTGGGCACTGAGGTCTTATTTTAACAGATACTAGAATCAATGTATGAAAATCTACTCAATGACCAGAGAATGTTAACTCATGACGCAGAAGAGATTAGCACCTAGAAGACAAGAATCAATTTAATAGGAATGGAGTGAAAGTTGAGAATGTACAATTTAAAATATCTCAGTAGAGATCATCTTGTAGATTTATTATTCTGTGATTGCTGTGCCATTTTTTATTTTTATTTTTGGTTAAGTATTTGAAATGCTTACAGATACAAAGCTCATCTTAGGAAAAAAAAATAACGAAAAGCAAATTCTTAAAACTTAGTACATTCAAACACCCAGACATATACCCTGCATTAGTGATTATTGGCAGGATATTTAAAAGTGTATTTGAGACTCATTATGCATTCTACAGTGTGGAAGTGAGTATCTGGCTTATGTTGTCCGCCATTTTGGTGTTGGTTGTGTTTTTCTTGGTGCTTAGTGAATATGTCTTATATTGTTTATTCAGCTATATTGGATCTGTGTTTTAAATAACTCTCACTGAGCACCAGCTCCTGAAGACTTCATCTTCCTGTTGTAGTCATTCTCTGTATCTCCTACACCTAATTTAGTGTAGGTGCACAGAGACGGCCAGATGAAGTCCATGGAAGACAAGATACATTGTATATGTGTCACTTAAAATGATAACTAATGTCATTTCTAAGGTACTTTAACCCAGAAAGTAAGAGAAGGTGGTTTACTAAAGAATTATGTGAATGAGGAGATCAAAGATTTAATGACTTGAGTGATTTGAAAAAACAAAAACAAAAACAAAAAACACACACACACTACTCTGGAGTGCCTGGAAATGAGTCGACTTGAGTGTCTTGCCCTAACACTGAGTGACCACACTTCTCCACAGAGTGTTTACAGTTCCCTGAGGACTCTAGCTGGCACTGAGTTTTAACTGATTCCATTTAGATAGCTACCACTCTTCCTTCAAAATTTTAAGATGTACCTTTCCTATGGATTGTTTATTGTGTTGAGACATAGGAATTCATGATATTTTTACTACTAATGACTTGTACTTTTAAAATCTGACTTATTGTAATCTACCAGTAGCAAGTGTTATTTTGGCAAAAGAGGACTATTTTAGGTAACTACCTTTTGTTCAGTTTGAATACTTTTTATGACTGCTTTGTCACTTGTATCTCACAGTAAACATATCACCATGATCACAGTACCTCAAAGCCAGAAATGCCATTTGGTGTTTGCCCACAGAACTTTACTAAGAAGAAAAGTGCCACGTGACTGCAATCCAACTATACCTTACCATTAGCTCATTTTAAAGATGAGACTTTTGGAGAATACAGGTATTATAAGAAATTAAGATCAATACAGAAATAATGACCATTTCCTCCAGGGAGATTATATTTTAATATGACCTTAAACTGAATATTTTTACTTTATGATTAGTAATAATAACTTCTATTGAAGATTTACGAGGTGTTACCCAGTTATATAACTTAGCTTACTGAAGTCACAGAACTTAATAGCTATGATTACCTTTCCAATTTGTAGATCATGAAACAGTTTTCAAAAAGGGAAATAAATGTTACAAAAACAAATGGCTTAAAGTGTTTGGTAGCACAATTTTTTCAGAGTTCTTATCTCCAAGGAAATGGGGAAATGATAAAAATCAAAACTGAATTCCAAAAGGGAAATTCTGACTGGATTTCTAATCTATATAACATAGGTGTTGGTTGAATATTTAGTAGCAGTTTTAATGCTATGTCCACCCAAGTTATGAATTTTCAAAGATTTTGTGAGTTGGTCTGGATACATAGCCACTCTATATTTTATGTAAAAAAAGTTTCCCGTACCAAATAACCAGTTTAGAAATAGCATCAAGAACTTTATGTAAGGAGAAAAGCAAGGCTGCTATACCACACAGAACTTAGCCAAACAGGTGATTCAGTAGCATATTAAGCACTTATCCTGGAACATTGTGTAAATTGCTTTGCAGTTTTAAGTGGCCCCTGTCATCAAAGAACTTGCTGTCTAGAACAATTCTTGTTCATTTCTTTTCAGTAGGCATTGGCAACTCTGCTTTGTTTTCTTTCAAGAAAGAATTTAAATAGTGAAATAGAAAAGTTCTTGTCAGGTAGAGTGATTTCACCTGCATTTATTGCTGAGCATATTCTGTTCGCAGTGTTATGTCTTTAATCACTCAGCTATGGCATCACGTGTTATATTTCTCCCTCAGTAAACATTCTTTGTAAAATGAAAATCCTATTTCAGAGATGAAATAGGCAGATTCTTGGAGACAGCTATGATTTTGATCTTTAGGGAGGTAGATTCGAGATACAGAGATCCTGTTCTTCCACAGTGCTATTCCAGAGATGCTGTGGGCCACGAAGGTTTAACTCCACATCGATGGTAACCTGCACATATATTGACCTTTTAGATACGCAGATCTCATTAAGTGATGTTTAGGCCCATTCGTGTGTATTTTAAATGCCAGAGGGCACATGCACTTATCAGAGAGAGACAGAAACAGAGACAGAAAGTACCCCTCCCCCCAGTGGGCCATGGTTGTGATGCAATCCTATCTCCTCTATTTCTCTATCCTGTTGGGATTGGGGCATGCATGTGCATGTTCCTGGAATGATTTTCAGGCTCCTGAGGCCAAGATCTGAACTGCTGTTGGCCATGTGGGATCCAGCTCTCTTAACCACTAAGCCTTGGAACCAGCCTGCACATCTATATTTTTGAAATATAATTTAGTCAAACTTTAAATCTTGCCAATTGTGACTTATAATTTTTAAAATACTGTATTTAGATACAGAGTAAAAATACCTGAAATAAATTTCATTTAGTTTAGGTAATATCTTAAATCTTATTACATGGACAAGTATATTTAAATAGCATGTCTTAGCTGCCCTAGGTTCCACCCCAACCTTTTATTCCTTTCTGGTTTCTTTGATCTTCTTTCCCTTCCTCCTCATTTATAATTTTCATGTACGGGTATGGTTTATTACCTGTTGATGATGACACGTATAGTATTCTCAACTGGGCTGGCTGAGGTGTATATCATGCTGGGTAAAGTCCCTTTACAATCTAAATTTTGTATAGCAATTGAATATATAAATAATAAAACTTGAAAAAAATTCAAAAATAATTTTCATGTATAATGTTAGTTTGATAGCTATACCAAACTACCTTCCTAAGCATTCTGAAATGCTCAGTAAAGGCTCATTTGTCAAATGGTTCCCATTTCTATCACGTGACCTATTAACTTTGCACCATGATTACAGCAGTAATTAAAATGTAATTTAGACCCAGCTTAGGTGGCACATTCTAAAACACACCAGAGAGCAGCACTGGAAGCCACATGGGCAGTCAGAAGTTCTGTCCCTAGCTCAGCCAACCTGAAGAACTCAGGGCACATGCATGACTGATCAAGATCCTGAAGAGCTGGAAGTCTGAAGGAAGGGGATCACAGTGTGACCAGTCTCTACTGAGGGTACTTCTCTGCCCCTCCTTTCTCTTATGGGCAAGTTTGTATACTCTATCATGAGTAAAATAAAACAAAACTTTCTACAAATGTTTTGCAAGAAGTAGAGTGTATAGCAGTTTATATTTTTTAATGCAATTCAAGATATTGGTAATGATTAATGTTGTTGAGCAGGGAGCATTGTGTTTTATTACAGTTATAAATGTACATTCAACCAACTGATTGGTTAAGTCACTGCAAAATTTAGCAGTACAATAAGTATATTTACATAAACAGTAGATGATACCAAAAGTTTAAAGATTTTTTTGCAACCTCTTCAACTATCTCTTGAATAATTGTCTTTCATTGTAGTGTTAAACTCTTCTCAACTTAGGAAAAAGGCATTACTTCTCATCTTTTCATATATAGGCTTTACATCCCACATTTCCCACCACTGGGGTTTATTAGCTATGCATAAAATGAGATCTTACTAAGTTTTAGTTCATCTATATCTTATAATTCTTCTGACCTTTTGGCTGAGTCTAAAACAACTATTTTTATATGTGGAAAGATGACTCCATTACTATGCTTGCTATTATTAGCATAAACAAGATTCGTCAGTCTATCATTTGTATCTAAAAGAAGTTTTCTCTTCCTACACTTTCATGTTCTATTTCTGCTTTGAAAATGGTTGAGGCTGTCTTTGTGATACCTCACATATGACTTTAGATTTTTAGATCTGGTTGAATATTTTAATGATGAATGCAAAGCCTTTCATTTTTATTTTTTATTTAATGAATTTTAGCCAGAGTGGATAAATCCTATAGATTTTCTGGAGGAAACAGTAAAAGAAAAATTAATCAAGATGCTCACTTTTATTCAAGGAGATGCTTCATCTTGACTATGGATTAAATAGAAACAGCAACAGAAGGCTAAGGTCAATGACAGAAACTAAATCACACTGTTGATGGTAGAACCTAAACCAATGATTATATTTTCTAATGATAAGTGAAAAATAGTGTTCTTCTTACTTTTTTTTCTTTCTTGATTGGTCAAGAATCATCATCTTAATCATTGTAATCAACTTTTTCGTCCTCATCTTTATTATTAATATCATAGCTAAAACTTATTAAGAGTTTTTAAATGCCAGGTATTTAAGTCTTATATCATTTTTGTTTAAGGTGTTTGTGATAGAGTGCATGAGCTCACATGAGAGAGACAGAAACAGTGAGAATGAAAGTAAGAAATCATCCCCAGGGGGAATGGCTGTGCCACAATCCTTTCTTCTAGGATTTCTGGCACAAACGTACATGTACCTGGCATAATTTTTAAGCCATCAGATCTGAGTCTCAAATGGCAGTCAGCCATGGAATTCCAGTGCTTTAACCACCATGCTACCTACTGGAGAAGTTATTTTTCAATACCAGCTAATGCCTTCCTGAAGGGGATGCAAGCCATGATTTCTAGATCTTATGATTTTATTTTTACTGAAAGGGCAACTACATACCCACATCTTTATATAAAATTTTTTATGCAACAATTAATATTATAAGATTTAGTGCCCTGGCCTAACACTGTGAATATTTAAACTTGCTCTTTTCCTTCTTGGTATTTTCAAAGTCATTCATTTAATAAATGTTCACTGAATACTTACTGGGCTTTGATTTATGTCTGAAAACTGGAAAATGATGAGCACTCACCTTATGCAGTCAGATATCCTCCTGAATAACAAAAGATGGGAAAAGTAATTTCTAAATCACTTTTTTTGGTGACTTTCACTGAGTTAGATACCATAAGGAAGAGTACACTATGCAAAAGATGGCTTTTTTCCTACCAGTAACATTTATTTATCCAACAAATCTTTATGGAGTGTTTGCTATGTGTCAAGCACTGTCATCAGCACTAGAAATATACAATGAAAAATATTTCCACCTTGCGGAGATTATATTGTACTGAGGGAAAAAAATTATATACGTATATATATGTGTGTGTGTGTGTGTGTCTGTATGTGTGTATGTGTGTGTGTGTATGTATGTATGTAGGGGGTAGATATATATATAGATATAGATATATAGATATATATACACCATGAAGACCAATAATACAAACTAGGGAAACATAGACTAATGATGAAAAGTTGATAATCTATAATCTGTATATAGTGATCATAGAAGGCTGTTCAAATAAGGTGGGTTTGAAGAGAGAAATGTAAGGATTTATGCATTGAACCATATATTTATTGAGGACAGCACATTTCTAGGAAGAAAGTAAACTAGTTTTGAGGAAACCAATTTGGAGGCTTTTTCTCCAAATCTTGAGGAGAGATTTGATAGATCAGACAGGGTGAAGTTTGTGAAAAATAATTGCATCTCAAGAAATATTTAGAAGGGAACTCTAGTTACATATGCTGATGGGTAGCTGGAGAGAAATGAGGCAGGGATGAGCAATTAAAAGAAAGGAGGCTTCTGTTACTGCAGTGTGGACCTGTTTGTGAGGAGCTGGTTTGTCACAGAAATCAAGATTTCCATTTTCAGCATGCTAACATCTGAGGTGCATCAAGTCCTTCAAGAATAGATAAAAGGTCGTGAAGATACTTGAATACGAAGGATTGACCACAGAGAGGACTGAGCTAGAGCTATGAAGGGAACAGAAAAAGGAATGAAGTAAGTGGCACAAAGCTGAAGTACTATGGTGTAGAGAGCGAAGGCCTTGTGTAATTTAAATTCTGGAAAGTGCTTAGTGAAAAGATGGGCCACAGAAGAAAAACTGTAGAATAAACATAGTTTGAAGAAACAAAGCTCTGGAAGCACAGAGGCTACAGGTAAGAATAAATAGCTGAGAACAAATCAGTAGAATTGATTCTCCTAACTCCTTCATTGAAGATAAAGGATGATCTACTCTTGAGAGAGAGAGAGAAAGAGAGAGATGCATAGCATAAGAGTAATGAGAGTAGAAAGGGTTAGTATATAATGGCTAATAAAATCTGTCCCATCAATAGAACAAAGGGTAAGAGATTAATTTTTCAAGTAAGGTTTTCCTTAGGTATGAACCCCAAAGAAGTGCAGATCTAGAGTTGATATACATAGCAGTGTGGTTGATGTATTATTTGTTGTTAAATTTTTTCTTACTTTCATGAGTCTACTGAGGTTGATCCCCTTGAAATGTCTTGTCTACTTAAAATGTTTCCATCAGTCATCAAATCACTGGAAAACTCTGTGGGGACATTTAACTCAGTAAAGCAGAACTTGGGTGTCTGTGACTGATTTCTCTCTTGTATATGAGATGATATGGGACAGTTACTTTTTTTAAATCAATGATTATTTACCCATCATTATTGCATTTGGATGCCCAAAGGTGTCTTTACATAACAAACAGTTGCATATGGTTAGGAATTTTTGAGAAGGAAAAGCATAGGTCAACCTAGAGAACAACAAGTGTGTTGATTTGGAATACTGGATACCCCCAATACCTCATGGTGTTAACTTTCCTCATTAATTAGGCATTCTGCATTACTGCTCTTTTCCTAAACATGCCAGGAGGTACGCGTTCCCTAAGTGGAAGAACCTTGCACCAATTATTTTAATGCAGTAGAGCTTAGTGCATGCAGCATAGCAGAACAGAGTGTAGGCTCTGGAGCTACACCACCAGGCATGAGATTTCAACTCTTGTCATTGCTTTCATAACTGATACCTTAATGGCTTCATTTGTTTAAAAGAGGGTTAAAATACCCAGCTAATAGTTATGTGAATTTTAAATGAATGAATGAATCATGCAACACACCTAGAATCTAGAACAGAATAAGCAATTTATAAATATAACTCTTTTTTATTATTATTGTTATTATCATATTCTCTAAATAATGTTGATAGAGGACAGACTGGCATGAATACTTTCCTTACAGTGCAGAAGAGTTTAAGAAAAAGAGGATACATAAAGATTGTACTTGAGATATACCTCGGTGGTGGTTAAGTGGTCATGGTCTTAGGAAAGATGTGAATGAGTATGTTTCCCATATTTAATAAGGACCTACTTTAGAAATGGCCCCAAATAGGGGCTACAACCTCAAATGACTGTGAAAGTTAGAGAAGTAAAGAAAATCAATAAAATTGACCCAACATACAACAGAAGGGGGTGTCATGGGTATTAAGAGAAACTATAAGAACATACTTTTTCTCCATTTTTCAAGAAGGCAGGCAACATCAACTGCAGATGGCCATGACCATGCAGGAGTGTCCATACAGGGATGTAGTCCCAGTGGGGCCACATTCCCTAAGTTTTCAAAGAAAATGAACAAATTCAGTTATATGTAATTAGGACATGAAATGTTTGACAAGTGATTTTTTTTAAAAAATGAAAACACTGTGCATGGTTTGAAACATAGCATCTGCAGGTCTTATTTGACCTGTTTGGCAGCTCTAGGTAAAATAACAATGAAAAAAAAGCAACAATAAAGAATTTAATCAACTAGTTATTGAATTCATCTTCTTATAAATCCTTTTCATGAATTTGGCTCTCTGTTGGATCCAACAGCATGGCTTTGGGATTCTTTCCCCTATACTTAGACTCCTTGCATTGATGTAGAAAATTTATGTCTTTGACTATTCCATTGCAAAGTTGTTCCCTGGGCCAACCAATGGCATGGAGGTTAAGACGGTTAGATTTCCCCACGGCAGGTTATGCCATTGGAATCCTGGAAACTATGGCTTAAAAAATGCAGTGAGATATGTGGGCATATGGGCCTAAAATCCTGAGAGGAGAAATGGAAGAGAAGAGATTGAGATCATTCCCCATGGGGTTGTTTTCTCACTTTCTTTCTCTGACTCTCTCCAAGAAGCATACATGCCCTATAGTGAAAGAAAGAAAGGAAAAAGGGAAAGAAACAAAGAAAGAAAAAGAAAAAGAGAGAGGAAGAGAAGGAGGAAGATAGAAAAAAAGAAAAAGAACGTTATTACCCAATTATTACCCTAAAGTTGTTATCTAATTGTTATCTTAAAGTGTAACCAGCTCTGGAATAAGGGCACATCATCCCATTAGCACTTTCTTTTCATAGAAATTCATAAGCTTTTTTTTTTTCATTTCTAGTTCACAGGATATAATAAATGTTATTAAAAGACATTGGACTATGTCTTCTCTTCTCCTTAAATACATATTTTAGAAATTACCCCACATAGTTGGAGATAGAGTCATAGACAGACAGCCAGATAGGTAGATAGATATGATAAATACATATACATACATATAGATATGATTATTGCAATTCTTTATTTATGGTTTAAATATACATTTAAATAAAGAGTCGTTATTTTTACCTTGTCATTTAATTTTGAGATCTTCCTCAAGGTGTACTTTCAAGAATGTTTCATCCCAGATTATGGCTGAGAAACAAATACTTATCTTGTATTAACCATATCCACCATTATATATTGTTCTCTAATCAGAAAGTAGGTTGGAGGCAAGAATATGTCTTAACACTCCTTTGATGCTCAGTCTGACCAGCTGTCAGAGTTAAGAGAATAAGTAAGAAAAAGTGTTGAAATACTGACCTCAGATCTTCAATAATACCAACAAACCGATACATGAATTTTCGGAAAAGAGACTGAGAATATTTTTTTCGGCAATCTAGACAGTCTACAGCAAAGTAACTGCTGACTTTTGCAAAAGTTGACATCTGAGGTTTCTTATTCACATCAAGGACTCTTCCACCAATCTAGTCAGCAAGGGACAGTTTTCATGCCACTTGGCTACCCTTGAGGTAGATTTTCCAGAGTGTAGTAAAGTTAGCTATTGCCTGTTGACTTTAGTTTCATTGCCACAGCAATAGCAGGAAGATTCTTAAAGTGTGTGGACTAATAAATAGTTACTTTATGTACAAGTGGCAGAAGATTTCATCTCTGGCTAGAAGACACAGAGTATGGGGTCTTGCCAAAATACTTAATTAAATGCTGGAAAAGAAGAAAAAAGAACAGATTTTTTAGGATGATCCACAGCCTATGGGAAGTTATAGGGCACAGTTTCCTCCAGGCAAAATGACAGATTTACAGAGTTTGGCCACAAAGCCCCTGGCAAATTTTGACAAATGGAGATGGTAGATGTGTTCACTTTATCCTCTCTGGATAGCTTATCCCTAGTCACATAATTCTCCTAAAATTACTTTCATCTCTGTACACAAGCCAGGTCCTCAAAAGTAGAACTAAATTCAGGATTATCAGCACTGTGATTGATAGATTGAGCAAAACTTAGCCTACATTGCTTAACAAAAGCAGAGCAACCAAATGACATTTGCTCTAACTCACCGTATTTCTCTTAAGAGTCATTCTATTATTTCCTTGTACTTAGTTTTTCTCTTTGGTTTTGAAAAGAATACTTTTTGAAAAGGAATATGCTACTGACATGCAACATTGAACTAAACTTTACTATCATTTTTTTTTTATAGCATTGGGCCTTAAGATCTTGAGTTTTGCCAAAGACTTTATTATTCTGAATTTTAGCCATCACTGAGATAATATATTAAAAACTTACTGTGAAGATGCTAGTTAAAAAGCAGTCTTCAACAGATTAAGAAAGACTGGCAAGGAAACCTCCTTAATTTATGAAAGAAAAGCTATAAAGAGGTCAATCAGATATTTCCTTGGTATCACTAATTATCTTCTCAAGGCAGGCATACAGTAAAAAAGTTAGCATTTAAAATTAAACTCTGTAAAAAAAGACAAATAAGAAGACAGGCAAATATACTGGAGAATACTCTATTAAAGATTGCAGATCAATATTAGCATGATTAAGTTCTACCTATGGGCAAATATAACAGCAAACCTGTTAAGAAAATTCTATATTTAGTTTGGCAAATCTATTCTGAAGGGCAAAATGAAAGTTCCTCCTCTAAATATACCATCTCTCTAATTTCTAGTGACATCTTTGTGCCTCAACTCAAATACTGTGTCTCTTTCTCTCTCTCTTTCTTCCTTTATCTCTCTCGCTCCCTGTCCTCCTGCCTTCCAATTTAGTTGGATTCTTTGAAAAACATATAAATAAAATCTAATTTCTGATGGAGGAAATCAGACACCCCTCCGGTTTTCTTTCCATCTCTCTCTGAGAAATCATTCATTCCCTTTTTTTTTCATTTTAAATGAAAAGTCTAAGTCTGTCTCTTATAAAATGTATCTTTATAAACAAAGAAAGATATGCACTCATATGCATAAGAAATCTTAACTACATGCATGTGTTTTAATATGTATTTTTACCTACAGGTTCAGAAATAGAACTACCATTTAAGGTATTATTTTTAGAAAAAAATATTGCTCTTAAAACTCCTTAATTGAGAACAATTCAATGGTCTCTCTGCAGGAGTTGCCAGTTTCCCTGCAGGAAATCTATTTCACAGTATAGATTTGTTCATGTTAATCTGTCCCTGACCCCATGAGAGAAACCAGAAACTTTATCAGAATTTCTAAGGCAGATTGTTCTAATAAATAGACCTGTAGAGGTTTAAAAGTAGAAAACCCGAGGGTTAGAAGTCACCAGGCATAGACCTGCAGGCCCAGTGGGGCCCTTAAGCATTACTTAGTTGTCAACTTGTGTAATTGGATCAATTTTTCATTTCTCTAAAAATAAAAAAATCTTACTACATTAATTCTGTCATGAAAATAAGATTCACTAAGAAAGAACCATAGTGGATATTATTAAACATATTTCTAAATAGGAAATCTCTGTCTCAAGTACAGGTTGAATGAATAGGACTGTCAATCCAGAAACTTAGAAAACAATGAACTGGGCCAGCAGGCATTATGATAGTTAAGATGCTGGACTCCCACATGTCCGAAGTGGTTCGAGTCCCAGACCTGATGGCTCGCTTTCTCTCTCTCTTCCTCATGAGTGCTGTATCCTGTAGCAAATTTTTAAAATAATTATTATTATAAATAAAATTAAATAAAAATAATTCTTTATAAAAAAGAAAATTAACTGTAATTGTACTTCATTTTTGCCATTAATCTCTAGCAGGTTCTAGAAATCTTCCTTCAAAATGTCTCTTAACTTTTCCTGTTGTCTAGTCCCTCCAACTCTTCTCTAGGCTAAGCCTGTATCCTTCCTTTTTTGGACTATTATCACATGATTGGCACTGAAAAATAAAATGTCATAAACATTGGTAGATTGTATAAATAAGCAGATTAGACCAGGTGTGGAGAGTATGAAACATCTGTAGCAGGCAGCTTCTGCTGGTTTCTAAGAGATTATTGATGTCAGATCTAGACTATTTTTCCACCAAGAGAAATTAGAAATTGTTCAACTTTTGAATATTAGCAATATGTAACATGTCTAGGCCAGGTTGCTTCTGTAAGCCCATGTTTGGTAAATTCCAGTCCTGAAGTTCCCTGTGCTTAGGTTTCCAACTTCCACCGTCATCTCTAAAACACAGCTAGGTAACATTTTCTAAAACCTCCTTTCTATCATACCTTATTTAAGAATTTAAGACAATGACCTACATACAACATCAAACCAGTATTATTGACCTAGTTGTCAAGAGCTAAATGTCCAATTTGATTTCAAAATAATTTGGAGTTTGTCCAATAAATGGTCAGAAGCCCATGGAAGAAAGGCTTTCAAAGTGTTTGCACAGTTTACCATAGTCATTTTTACATTTAGGTAGTCCCTCTATTAATTATGTAGGGGTGGCCTTTAGATACTGGTTATGACTTAAAATGGAGACTACATATAGTCAATGCTTAGTTTAGACAAAAAACAATGGAAGTGATTAGGAAATTCAGGATAGATAGGAAATCCACTATAATGAGAAGAGTTATTATCAATGAACTTTGGGAAGTAAGAACAGTAAGTTAGCAGAAGCCTCAAAAAAAGGTATGAGTCATGATGGGGCTGACTGCTTTCTTTGAAGCCTGGCAATTCACTTATTTATTTAAAAGACAACTGATTTCACTTACTGTGTGCAACACACTGTAATATTAATGCATTTCTATTTCAAGAAAATTTTACATGCATTTTTTCACTTAATATTTGCAGTAGCTTTGTAAGTTGGAACAAATTTATGATTACCATTTTGTTTATGAGAAAGATTGTGTTTATAAGTGAGATGGTGACTCATGTAAAGTCACAATTTTAATCTGAACTAAAACACTTCTTTCCCAAATCCTAGTGTGGGAGAATTTTTTTTTTTCATGCCAGACAGTGCATGTATGAGAGAGCTCTCATTTTTCTACCTTTCCCAATATTATGTTTTTCCCTCTGTGCTTTGTTTTTAAAATATTTTGGGATTTGGAAGTGTGTGCTTGTGTGTGTGTGTGTGTGTGTATGTATGTGTGTGTGAAGAGCAAGAGAGAATCGGATCATATATTAAACAGGATATTCATGTGAAATGAGATCACAAAGTTAGACCACAATTGTGTGTGTTTGGGGCTAGGGGAGCTTAAACTTACTGGAGCACATTCTACAGCAATAGATCTGGGAATTTTTGCATCAGGAACATTGTGTGCAGTGAACTCGGAGCACATTCTACAGCAATAGATCCAGGACTTTTGCATCAGGAACATTGTGTGCAGTGAACTGAATCTCTGATGAGTTGCCTGACTGCAGATGGACTTCAGAAGTTTCATTCCAGAGAATCTCAAAACTCTCCCATTAAAAGGCCTCTGGAATTTGGAGGAGACATTTAATGCTGTGAAATTCTGTTGACAATTTTCTGGTGTTAATGTTTTGAAGCTAAATTTGGTTTTTGAATGTATATTTGATTCCCACTGAACTTTGAGATATGTGTAGCATTTGCTGACACTCAAAGCAACATTTCTTTCAGTGTTTCGAAGATAAGAAAAAATTGGATTTTTAAATAATACAATTGAGGGAGACATAACCCATAACAAGTGCAAATGTACACATGAATTGTGCTGTTAATAGGAAATGAGAGGAGAAATTGATTTAATTATGACAAATAGGATTTTTAGAGCAGACATTGAAAAGGACTGCAAGATGGTAATTCCTGATCATTGCTTTTAGAACAAAAATAAATGCTTGTTCATAGTATTTAAGAAAGTTTAAACTATGTTAATGGCCATTTTTAACATTTTATTTGAATTTTCAACAATAACATCTAACATTGATCAAGCTCTTAATTGTGCTGGACCTTGAACTACACTACACATTTTCATGTAGGCTATCTCATTTGTCTGTACAACAAACCTAAGTGTTTGAATTAAATTGTAACATTTTAATATGTTTTAAAAATCATATGAAGCCAAAATCCCAAGAGAAGGAAGTAGGAGAAAGGACTGTGGTGTGGCTACCCCCCTGCAATGCTTTCTCACTTTCCCTCGAACTGACTCTTTATCTGTTTCTATCTGGTGAGCACTCACGCCCTATGGCAAAAATGAAAATTTCCTTCATGGTTACAATTTGAAATAATTTCATAAAAACAAAATTATGGGCAACCCATCGTCTGGTGGTTGAGGCAGCCGGATCCTACATGGCCAACTACTAAGTTTGATTTCCAGATCCATTGACCTGAGAAACATCCCAGGTACACATGCACGCATACCCAAAATATTGAAAGGAGGGAGAGATGGAAAAGGGATTGCAGCATGGCCATCTCCATGGGGGCTGCTCTCTCTCGCTCTCTCTCTCTCTCTCTCTCTCTTTTTCTCTCTCTCAGGTGAGCAAAGGTGCCCTCTGGTAAATTAAAAATAAATAGAAATGATGGTAATTCAGAAGATGGAAAATTTAATGTGGACTATAGATATAAAGAGATTCCTAACCAAGACCTGAAAAATTAATAAATTAGAAAATTAGTTTATTGCCTCCCCATATATTTTCCTTGTCAGTGAAATATATCTTAAAGTACTATATGAATTTGTATAAAGGTAGATTTTTCTTTAAACAATTTTTTGTAACCTTCATCAACAACAGTGCAAATAATGACCTCGTTGTCCTAGTAACAATGCCCTGAATTTTCTAGTAAAAATAGAGCATCCTTCATGCATCCTTGCATGCATTCTTTCAGTTAAAAGTGAATTGAGCACTTAGCATGTGCTAAGTAGGAAATGGTGAGTGTTATTCCTGCACTCAAGGTACTCAGATGACTGTTAGTGGATAGAAAAAAAATTTTTTTTGGTTAAATTAGCTCTCTGCTGATTTTGTTCAGATAATGTCAAATGATTGGTTCTAAATTTAGAGTCCTTTGTGCACATCTACTTGAATGAGATTCAAGTATCCAAATGTGAAGAACAATCACTCTCCTATTTCATAGCTAAAAGCAGTGGAAACACAGAAACCCTCAGATGATGGAGAGATAATAGGTATTCTGTGGTCATTGCTTCATCAGCAGCATTCTGCCTTGGAGCTAACTGTGCCAGTCATACTTTTCATTTTAAATGCAGTTTTGAAAGAGGTTCCCTTTCTATGACTGTCATTTCCTTTCGAAATGGTTTATTGTATTCTTTAGAATCTAGGTCACTTTTTATAACATCGAATCTCTGGGGAACTGGGCAGAACAGAATGCTCCCTGACATAAAAGTGCCAACTTAGCTGGCTTTATAGACTCATACTAAATGAGTTGAGAATTTTTAATGCTAGTTCATTGGACACTTGAAGAACACAGGATCTGCCAGGTGTAGTTGCAAGGCCTGTTTAAGCATAACCCCAGCCCTGAGAAGTGTCCAGAATCAGCTAATATAATCAGGTTTCAAAGACAGAAGGAAGAGCCATTAACAAACCTCATGTGTCACAAGAATTAA
This sequence comes from Tupaia belangeri chinensis, assembly GCF_000334495.1. NCBI lineage: Eukaryota > Metazoa > Chordata > Mammalia > Scandentia > Tupaiidae > Tupaia > Tupaia belangeri. Next base: position 767,734 of record NW_006203646.1, read on the forward strand.
AATAACATCAATAACTACCAACATCTTTATTAAACTGCTATATAAGAGACTAATGCACATTTTACTTGAACGAGGTATGTAAGGAGAGAAGTTCCAGAGCACAATGAATAAGACACTTAGGAGATTAAATAAACAACGGTCATCCTGGCTCTGCTACTTACTAGCTGATTGCAACAAATTTCTTCTTAACCTCTTTGTGCATCTGATTCTTCACCAGCAAAACTATGATAATAATAATTGCCGGATAGGGTTACTTAATGTGTTCACAAATACCTGGCACCTTTTAAGTTATTAAAATGTAGTGGTTGTGGTAATGGTGGTGGTAGCAGCATTGAAATAAATCTAAAAAGATCATTTATTACATATTATGAGCAGCTTGAACACAGAATACTACTACTAGATTAAAATGTATTTTAGAAAATAAACAGACATGAAGTCGGTATCAAATGAATTGAAATACTTTATAAAAATGCCAAATTTTATTTTAAAGGATGTCAGGAAAGAGGAAACAAAATGGGACAAAGATATCAGGACTTCTGTAAAAAAAAAAAAAAAACATGTAATCTTGGCCTAAAATTTTAATATATGAGGAAATATGTATATTGACCCCTACACTTCTATACAAGCATAGTTTTCTTAGAGAAATAGCAAAGCTAAGATATAAACCTAAGTTATCTAATCATAAGTGTGGCCTTGGTCTGTACATTCTACTAACTCTCCTTAACAGTTTTCTATTAACAATTGTTTAGCCTTCTCTTTGTTCCAGTAATTTGCCTCAACAAGTCTAAATCCTTCCTCATTTGAAAGAGCATACAATTGTGATGATGACTAAATCCAGAGGAAATCTACCAGAGTGACATTTTATTCTAAAAATGTCTTCCATTTTTTTCTTTAACTGAGAAAACACCCTTCAGGGCAATGGCGACACCGCAGTCCCTTCCTCTTCATTCTCCTCTTGGTATTTTGGGCACGCACACACACCCACTTATCCAGAACACCTGCCTGGTGTGCTTCTCAAGCTGTCGAGCACTGGACTTGAACCACGCAGTTGGCCCTGTGGGATCCAGCTGCCTTAATCTTTATGCTATCAAATGCCCCCCCAATAAACCAAGAAAACCCAGAAAGACTTTCTTTCTTAAAAAAATAATAATTATATAAGAGAGAAAGATAATGTGAGAGAGAGACTTCCCTTCCCTCTCAGGGTCTTTGCTCCATGATCCTCACGGGCATGCTCAGCATGGTCAGTCAGAACTAAGATGTGAACCCAGAGCCCTCCTCTATGGCCACCAGGATAACACAGCAGCACTCCCATTGCCTGTGCCACTGTAGCTTGGCCCAGAAACGTTTTCTTTTATTTCTTCTTTTTCTTTTCTTTTTTTTTTTTTTTTTAACTGTCAGAAGAAATATGCACTCACCAGAGTAAAAAGAGAGAGAGAGAGAGAACAGGTCCCCCATTGGAATGTGGTCACGCCACAGTCCTTTTCTTTTTTTCCATTTGTCCATCTTATCGGGATTTGGGGCATGCATGCACACATACATGGTGTTGCTAAGGCCAGGATTTGAACCACGGTCAGCCACTCCCTAGACAGGGTTTAACTGCTGGGCTACTGGACCATCCCAAAGCTTTCTTGATCTACGGTTAGATTTTAAAGGTTATTGTATGGTTTCTGGGCAATTCACCTTATTATATAATTAAAGAATGTAAAACTTCTACAATTTAAAATAAATTTTCAAGAAATCAGGCTTGTGGTGCACAAGAATTACATTAACTAGAATGGTGCTGTTTATAGATTCACTGCACATTTATTATCACAGTTGGGAAGTATATTAAAGAAATACAAACATTGCTTCTCTGATTTTGCTGTCTTTTTGTTTTTTTTTTTTTGTATTCAGGATATAAAGTTACTTTCATATCAGTCAGCCAGCCAGTAGGTTGTAATGTGAATATATGAGGTGAGGCTGAATCATGAATTATTTTCTCTTTCTCACCATAAGGTATTTTTACTATAATAAGATACACACACACACACACACACACATACATATATGTAGAGAGAGACAGAGAGAGAGGTACAACCATGTGTTAAATGAATAGATGGAGTAGATAGATTTTAAATGAGGTAAAGCTGTATCATACCTTATTTTCTATTTCTCACCTTAAGACATTTCAGATATATAATTAAAAAGGTTCAACCAATTATGAAATGGGTAGACAGAATAGATACACCATAAGAAACCCTTTAAATTCGTAATTTCATATGTAAGTGATCATGCTATATGAATACTTGGAAATGTCACTATTTTTCAACTTAGCATAAAGAATTCAGTACCCGTTCATTCTATTTTTGTCAAGAACTGACTATGCAGTAGGCATTGTTCCAGGTAATGGAGACAATACAGTGAGCAAAACAAAGAAAAAATAAATAAATAAAAATTATGTCATAAAATCTAGCACAGTGTCCCCATGAGTTTACTTTTAACCCACAAGCCTTGAGGAAAACTTTATAAAGAATAAAATATGAGACTATTATCAAATAATCCAGTTTATTTTGCATAACTATATGTAAATTTGTTTTCCTAAGTATACATATTCGTATATGTACATATATTGGATGTCAGAAAAGTCGTTGTGCATTTTTCATAGAAAAATATGTCATGACTTTCCCAGTGGCCCATTATGTGTGATTTTATGTACATGGATCGCAATAAATTTCATGGAAAGCTCATATTATGAAAAAACTGCATGGATTGGGGCCAGCAGGTAGCATAGTGGTTAAGGTACTAAACTCTCACATGGCCAAGTGCAGTTCAAGTCCCTGGTAGCTGGTTTTCTCACTTTCCCTCTCTTTGTTTCACTCTAGTCAAATTAAAAATAATAGATAAAATTAAATAAATGATTCTTAATTTAAAAAGCTGCATGGATATCAGAATTTTCTTTTATGAACCAAAATAAACTCATGATTTAATTTCATTTTTCCACAAACTTTTTGATATCTCCTTGTATGTTTATCATCAAAAGGAATGGTAGTTTTTGTATATTTCTCACTCAATGTACATTCATGAAAATTGAAGTAGCATGAAATATAGAATACATAACATAACAGAATAAATATTATCCAGGAGGACACATACAGAGAATGAATGTTTAAACCATATATATAATTGTTATTTTTATCATTTGAGCAACCTTTAAATAACACGTAAAGCAGAGCAAAATCAATTTTACTAAGACAGATATAACATTTTCCCCCTTCAGCTTGTTCAGGCTATAAACAAAACACTAAATATGTAAAATCCTCTTCTGTAGGATCTTTTTTGATTGAAATCACACTGTGACTACAATAGTGCCAGTTCCTCTAGTTATTCATAAAACAGCAGCTGCCAGTGTTTCCAAAAATCTAACTTGTCCTAATATTTTGGTCTTATTTGTAATAACATAGCTTGTGGTTCTTGAGGTAAATAAAAAAGAATTAATTTATAACTCAAATATTTCAGAAACAAGAATCCGTAACTAGAAAACATGAACAGATAAAATAACAAACCATCGATCTTAGTTTAACTCCTAACTTTATTTTCAACTACAGCTATGTGCATTGGCAAAAATCTCAAATTCTGTTTGCCCTTTTTTCTCTTAGCATGGTGGAAAATTCTAACCATGTACGAAAATAGAAAACATGGTATAATGAAGTCACATAAATGTACTACTCAGTCTCAACTGTCTTATTGGATCTGTAGCTTGACATACTCCATGGTGGGTCAAATCACAGACATCATGTAATTGCCTCCGTAAGTGTTTTAGTTGGAACATCAAAAGGCCAGATAGTGCCATGGTGGTCAGGGCAGCTTGGATCCTACATGACCAACTGCATGGTTCAAGTCTCAGACCTGGCAGCTTGAAAATCATGCTAGGTTATGTGTGAGTATATCCCAAAAAATCCCCAAGAGGGAAATGAAGAAGGGGTTGCAGTGTGCCCCTCCCCCCCGGGGGGGGGAGTGATTTCTCACTTTCCCCATCGTTTTCTCTTTTTTTCTCTCTCTCTAGGGAGTACATCCAACCTATAGCATACTAAAACAAATAAATCTCATAAGGGATAAGCAGTTTTTAAAAAGTTAAATATCATTATTAAGCCCAACAATTTAAAATAATTTCTCAGTGCCATCAAACATTAGTGATTTTGTGTATTTAATTGTCTTTTTAAAAATCTGGTTATTTAAATTAAGATCCAAATAGAGTTTATGCAGTTTGATTGTTTATACTTAACTAATTTTTAATCTACAATATAATTTCTTGTCTCATTTTCTCTTTTTTTTTTCTTAGAGATTTTTCTGTTGGAAAAACTGAATTGTATTTTTCTGTAGAGTTTTCTATAGCCTGAAAGAAATGTTGATTGCATTATTGGGATGTGATACATTTACGATGTATTTCTTATTGTTTTCTATTTCCCTTAATTTATTTTATTTATTTTCATATATAATTTTGTCTTATTTTTGAAGGCTCCCCCCCCTTTTGGTTTTGGTTCTAAGTATAAAATCTTAATCAGATTCAGATTATTGTAATTTTTCTTTACTAAAATACCTCATAGTGAGAATTGTCTTTGCATCCAGAAATCTATAACATTTGGTTGCCTCTTTTTTTTTTCTTTAAGAGAGACTTTTTTTGCTATAGGGTGCATAGGCTCGCCAGAGAAACAGAGACAAAGATAGAGACAGCGAGACAGAAAGTGAGAAATCACTCCTTGGGGGTATGATGATGCCACCATCCCTTGTCTATTCTCTTCTCAGGATTTTGGGCATATACACACACACATACACACACACACACACACACACACACACACACACACACACCCCTGGCATGAGTGTCAAGCCTCCTAGTCCAGGACTTAAACTGAATTCAACCATGTGGGAATCTACCATCATAACCGCTATCTTATCTGCTGGTCCTGGTTGCCTCTTTTTGTAATCTTGCAGCCTCGATTTATTGTTTCATTATAGCTTACTGAACAACCATATTCTTATTCTATTGTTCTTTCTTAATTTATTTCCATTTCCCCTTATTTTAACTATTTGATTACCATGGAAATAGATAACACTTGGTTCTTCCTCTTTATTTACCAGTTTTCAAAATAAGCTGTTTTCCCAGGACCAGCAGTTAGTGTAATGGGTATGTTGCTGGACTCCCATGTAGTCGACCATGGATAGAGTCCCGGACCCGGTGGCTTAAACTCACGCCGGGTGTGTGTGTATGTTTGCACAAGATCCTGAGAGGAGAAGGGATTCCGGCATGGCCAACTCCCCTGGGAGGTGATTTCTCACTTTCTATCTCTCTGTCTCTGTCAGTCTCTCTGGCGAGCGTGCACACCCTGTAGCAAAAACCTCTCCAAAGAAAAAAAATAAAATAAGCTTTTTCCCTGGCATCCTGTAGTGTTGACTGTTGGAGGGTGTGTGTGTGTGTGTGTGTGTGTGTGTGTGCAAGTGAACAACTTGCCAATTTAAACATATAATAAATATTTAAATCAACTATAGATATCTAAATCTTCCCCCCATTTTTTTCAGTAGGAACTTCTATTTTTTAAGAATTATTTATTTAATTGTATTTATCATTATTATTATTATTTTAAATTTGCTATAGGACATGTGTGCTCACTAGAGGGAGAAGGAGAAATCAAGCTGTGAGGCCCCTATACCGTGGTCAGCAGTGTGGGAGTCCAGTGCTTTAACTACCATGCCACCTGCTGGCCTCAGCCAGAGGGAACTTCTTTAAACTGCTATCTGAATCTTGTGGATACAACACAAGGTTTCTTCCTTGCTTTCTATTATGATGAAATATTCTGAGAAAATCTTGTACTTTTCCAGGAGTCAGTCATTTTTCTAAATAACAGTGGTTGCGTAAGTAGGGATTAGTTGTTAAAGACCACAGTCTAGGCAACAGAGGTGTTCATTGCTGCTACAGCATTGTCTCTTCCCAAGGCTGTTCAATGACGGCTCTAGGAAATACATACTCCTCTTCCTTTTTTACAGATAAATGTAATATGAGATCTTACAAACTTACTTATTCCACTGATCATTGATCTTTCATCTGCAGCTCTTTTCTATCATAATGAAAATCTCAGTTCTCAACCTTTCTGACAGTTTATAAATCAAAATGGTTTATAAATCATAGGGTTATTGTATTAAGAGATCATCTGAAGCATTCCATAGCATTTGGCATATGATAAAAGTTCCAAAATAGACTTGTTATCATTTGTCATCATCATCAATATTCTAGTAAAGACATACCTATTCTCTGTTATCTTAATACCCTGAGGAAAATCATGTATCTTCAGAAATTCTGTGTGTGTGTGTGTGTGTGTAAAATACAACCTGGTGCTCTTGAAGGGTATTTCATTTTAAAGATAACTACAATGTTATTTAAAACAATGAAACAATTCTGAAGTTTATATAAGTTTATCAATGTTGTCAACTCTGTGTAATCATTACAGTGAAGCACTTGGAGAATGACGTAAGTGAAGCAAAATAGCAAGTATTTCAAAACCATCTTTTTGAGTTTTAAATATATATTTTATTGCATAGCGTCTTATTTATGAGTCCTTAGCAGTTTGGATTGTGTGCTCCGATGTGCTTAGATCTGCTAAGATGATTTAGGGTTTTTCCCCTTTAAATGCACAAAAAAGACAGTCACACATAATGATGGCCTAGATTTTCATCACTGAAACATCAAAATACAAAATTGCCACCCACAGATTTCCCAGGAGGTAGAGCTGTTTTTACGCAATTCTATATTCTGGTCAAGGCTTTTGGGATACAAAGAGAAAGCCCAGTTAAACTGGCACATGTAAAGGACAGTGACTAGTCATCCTTTCAATTAGAGGTCTTTAATGCTGCTGGATAAAAATATGTCTGGTTCACTCATTCATCCTTTCTCTTTCCTAAAAAACTGTCTCATCCCCTCTCTCTTCCTCTCTTTTCTCTATATTTTCTCAGCATCCCCTTCCCCATATTTTTTCTCTTACTAATGACCTCGTTTCCCACTCCACTAAACAAACTGAATCTCACAAGAGAACTCAGAATACTCCCACCACTATGCTACCCATCTGCCAGCATTCATACCTACAACCCTGCCTTCCCCACAGTTATCCTGCGCCCATCTTAATATAATCCCTTCATCTTGCCCAATCAGGAAGAGGGTTCCAGCCATTCATCCTCTCCTTCCTACGTCATCAATTTTTGCTTCATTCCTGACAAATATGTTATTTCTTCTAAATTTAAAAACAAAACAAAACAAAAACCTTTTTACCCAATGAACCTGCTAGCTACCATGCCACTTTGTTTCCTTTCGTAACAAAATTCCTTAAGTCACCTATACTCCATTTTGTCATGAGACTGTTCCGCTATGCCTCTCTCTTTAACCTTAACACTAAGGCTGTGTTCATCAGGGTTGTCAATGACCTCCACATTACCAACTCAGATGGACCCTCCAGTTCTCACCCTGTGTGACCTGTTTTAACACGACCTGCTGACACTCTTGATCACTCCTTTTTCCTTAATACTCATACATTTTCTATTTTTTATTTTTATTTACCACATTTTAAGTTTCCTTTTTACTTGGTTCATAATTTTTCTCCAACTTCTTTGTGATTTCCTTCTTTTTAACCTGAATTCTTAATATAAAACACACTGTGACTTAGTTCTTGAATTTCTTCTTAATTTACATTCATTTCTTTGAACTATCTCATAGTCACATGGAAGAAACACCAGCAATAGGCTGATGACACTCAAATAATGTTTCTCTCCAGTCCACGGTTCTTTCTCAAAGATAAGACTTTGTATTGTCAACTCTCTGTGCTCAGAATTGAACTCCTTATCTTCTCTCAAAAACCCATAATGTATTCAGCCTTCCTAGCTCACTTGATGCCACCTTCACCCTTCCATTCATTCAGGACAATAACTACAGGATTATAATTCTCCACTTCCTTCCTTTCTTTCACATTCTATATGCAATCCTATTAGCTGGAACTTAAAAATATTTCTAAAATTCCACCATTTCTCATCACGTTTTTAGCTTTCACCCTACCCTATGGTACTGTTCTCTCTTACTTGGTGAATTACCAGTCTTCCGACTAGTTTCCCTTCTTCAGCTTTTACCAACTCTCAGGTCAAGAAAAGAAGGTGAGAGTAACCCTTTGACACACATGCCAGACCATGCTGCTGCATTGCCAAAAACCCTCACTCAGAGGTAAAGCCAAATTCCAAACAGTAGTCTACAAAATTCTGTAGTATGTCCTTCTCCTCCTCCCATACCTCTCTTACTTGATCTCCTACTCATTTCCTTTCTCATTCTGTCCCAGTGGCACAAGGTGTTTCATTATCCATTTAATCATTCTTGATGATCGTCTGCTCTGGATGTTTGCTTTACCTGGAATGCTCTTCCCACAGACAGGCTTATGATAAAGTCCATCAATTGTAAATCTTCAATCACGTGTTAGTTTTAAAATGAGGCCCTCACTGACTATACTATTTAAAATTGCAAACTCCTTTCGCTCTGAAGACTATGGATACTTCTTAGCTTCTTCTATGATTTCATTTGTTCAAAGTTTTGTTTTCATTTGTTCAAAGAACATATAATTTCTTTCTTCCTTTCTTTCCTCCTTTCCTATCTTATTCCTCTCAAAAAAAAAAAAAGAACCAGAGTATCTTATAATGTTTTTCTGTGGTATGTATGGTTTTCACTGTTCTGTTTCCACGCACTAACGTCCTCTGCTTTCTTATAACCAGAGTGGCCTATCTGTACCTATTCTCTTCTTACTTTCCAAACCATGACCATTTTTTTTTCTTTTTTTGGAGGGGTTTTGCAATAGGGCACGTGTGCTCGCCAGAAAGACAGAGAGAGACAGAAAGTGAAAAATCATCCCCCAGGTGGGATGGCCACACCACAATCTCTTCTCCTCCATTCTCCTTTCAGGATCTTGGGCACACACGCACACATGCCTGGCGTGAGTTTAAGCCACTGGGTCCAGTACTCGAACCGCAGTTGACTACATGGGAGTCTAACAACATAGTCATTACGCTAACTGCTGGTCCTGCAAACCATGACCTTTTCACATCCCACTGTTAAATGAACTTAGGTTTTCAGTATAGTCTTAGCAAATGATTTGATCGACATAAACTAAAAGTACTCATCTGCCCAAGTTTAATTAGCCATGGTGACAGGGAAGTGGGCATAGTCCAGATCTTTTTCCACTCTAGAGCAAAGTTTCTCTCTATTCATGAAGTATGTTCATGCATCGGAATCAGCTGGTACATTCATTAAACATGAAGCCTCCTAGGTCCAACCTCAGGCCTACATAGTTAGACTCTCAGAGGGTAGGGCACAGGAATAGGCATATTTAATAGGTCCTTGAGGTAATATGTTTGCGCACCCCCCCCCCAATTTGAAGACACTGCAGAGATAATTCTTAAGTTTTAGGACTATTTTTTAAATACCAGTTCTCTATGTTAGTAAATTAGTCTTGTATTTTTCACTCTCGTCATAGAAACAATTTATAGGTAAAACCATAGTTCTATAAAGACAATATGATTTGGAGAAAATGTCCTCTTAAATTTGAAATAAATTGAATTTTGCTCCAGTTAGGAAATTGCAATATTATCTTCAACAGTATAATCTTTTTCCTTTTTTTTAATCCTTAGGTGCTGAAGAAATAAGTTTCAGTACTTTGGGGGTTTTCTTTTGTTTTATTAAATTATTGCAGCTAATTTTCTTTAATATTGGATGTTGAAAAGTATTTTACATCAAAAATTTTATATTGAAAAACCACTAATAAAATGTTTATTTGGATTAATAGGGACACACAAAGGCACCATGCATATTGGACTTATCTGCTGCTAAGTCAAATATATTATCCTAATCACTTGCAGACATTCAAGCAACTTGTCTTAGACAAGCTAGGTTGCAAATATTCTAAGTTATAACTCTGCAGCTACAATTCAGGAAGCTCACAATAGCTTACGTATCTCTCCCTGACCATCTTGAAAATTATGAGCTCCTTTTTGGTTTTTATTGGTTTGAAATCAGTTCCTAATTGCCTTTAAGTTAGGAAAAGAGCAAAGCTCCTGTATTTGTCAATAAGAAAGAGTGAACAGAAATGTGTTCCATATTTCCAACCGTCAAAGAAAATAACCAACTCTACAGAAATAATAATTATTGTGGTTTATTTCTAAACATGACTATGTGTGACCAGTCCTGAGAAAGGTAAATATGCCATTCTAGGGTGTGCAGATATGGGAGTTCCTTTTATTTGATTTTGAGAGCAAGAGACAAAACTTGGAATTTAGTCAAGAGTTTTTCCATTGGTCTGAAACAAAAGGGCAGGATGTGTGGAAGGGGGGCTTGTTGTGGGTTAGAGGTGGGTTTACAGGTTGGAGATTTGGAAAAGGAAGGTTTGGCGATGAGTGAAAGAATGTACTTTAACAGAGATGAGGAGGCTTAATATATATCACAAAGATACTATGACAGGAACAGAAAGTAGGAAGAGTACTGTTATCAATGGGTAAAAATGGTCTGTTGATGTTTGAGGGTGTGACTCTCTCTAGGCCCTCTAGAAAGGATTTTGGAAATGGGAAAAAGCAGTCAGACTTCTGTCCTCACAACCATATCGATTTCACCTATTTGGAAAGCCAGGTAGTAGCAGAGGTGACCATTAGATCACTCTGTGAATATGTATATGTGCTTCTGTGCTTCTTAGAATATAAATATATGTTTTCAGATGACAAATTTATTCAGAATATATTTTTCTAGCATGTTTTCTAATATTCATATTTGCATTTGAATTATTTCTAATGGCATGCACACTCCAGTTCTTCATGGCCCACAGACCTAATTTCTCTAAACATTATCCAATTTATTTGGCCCATGAATCATTTGAGAACTTTCATATTTTGAAGTATACAACATATTGCTATAAACCCTAGTCACCACATTGTACAATACATCTCTTAAATTTATTCCTTTTATCTAATTCAAATTTTGGGTCTGCTGACCACTGTCTCCCCGACTGTTATCGAACTCGAATAAGGTTCACTCACCTGAGATCTATAAACCAGACCATAGGCATATGATGTGATGAAGGAAACTACAGCTTTATTGCAAAACAGCAAAGCAAGGAGAGCAGGCAGCTCATGCTGAAAAGACCTGGTTTCCCTGAGGTGTTCCCCACATGTGTTTTTATGGACCAAATTAGGGGTAGGGGTCCCAGGCACATGACCAATTCAATGATTGATTCAAGAGGGTGTGATCATTTTGTGGGTATTCTTGATTGGTGAGCCCTTAGAAAATCAAATTTCTGTTCAATTTTCTGGTGCCAATTAGTGTGGAGTCTTTGAGCTTGCTGACTAGCAGTTTTTATTCTATAAAACACCTTACATACTGAAATTAAAACTTTATCTTTCCTTTAAGTGAGCATTTTAGGGGTCTAATGGCCTTCATTCATGGCCAATGTTGTTTCATTATCTTGACTAAAATCTGAAGATTTACCCCTTACTCTGGGCCATTACAGTGTAAATGGACCTTGTATTCCAAGCATCTTAGAAAAAATACACTTTACTGTTAGTTCAGTCCTTATTTATTTACAGTTTGGTAAATTTATTTTTCTTTAACAGAAAGGAACACTAAGGACCCAACCCTCTTACAGGGTCCCTGCTCAGTTTCACAAACCCCACCTCATCTTAATCTCTGATAACCACCATTCTACCTTCTCCTTCCATAAATTCAGCTCTTTCAGATTCCACATAAAATGACATTATGCCATCTTTGTCTTTTTGTGCTGAAGTCTCCAGCTTTGTTCTTTTTAATCAACATTGTTTTGGTTATTAAAGATTTTTTTCTAATTTAGGATTGTTTTTTTCTATTTAATGACAAAGTCACTGGAATTATGGATAAGGAATGCATTGAATTTGTAGATTTCTTTTGACAGTGTGGTCATTTTAACAGTATTAATCTATGAACATGGGATATCTTCTCATTTGTTTGTGTCATCTTCAATTTCTTTCCTTAATAGCTTTAGTTTTTAGTGTTCAGGTCTTTTGCCTCTTTGAGTTTTTTTCTATTTGTATGTATGTGTGTGTATGGCTATTGTAAATTAAGCATTTTTTATTTTAGGTAGGTTGTTGGTGTATAAATACTCTATTTTTATATTGATTTTTTTATATCCTGTATCTTTACTGGATTTGTTAATTAATTCTAACAGGCTTTTTTTGGAATCTTTAGAGTTTTCCTATATATGATCATGTCATAGGTAAATAGGGTCAATTTAACTTTTTTCTTTCAATTTATATTCCTTTTGTTACTTTTTTTAAACCTAATTTACTTGAGACTTCCATTACTATGTTGAATAGAAATGACAGAGTGGAAATCCTAGTCTTGTTCCTGGTCTTAGAAGAAATGGTTACATCTTTCCCCGGTTGGGTATGATGTCAACTGTGGATCTGTCAAAGATATCCTTTATTGTATTGAGATACATTTTTTACATATCTTACTTGATAAAATTTTTATTTTTCTCATGAAAACTATTTCCAACTAACAAATTACCCTAAAGTTTAACAATCTGAAACAGAGGGAATTTACTATCTATAGTTTCTAGTGATCGGGAATAAGAAGTGACTTTATTAGGTGGTTGTGGTTCAGGGTCTCCCATGAGTTGCAATTAAGTTGTTCTGGGACTGAAGTTTCATCTGAGGACTTAAATAGGAAAGAAATTGCTTTTAAATTTAGTTACATGGTAATAACAGGCTTCAGTTCCTAGGTGACTGGGAACCTCAGTCCTCTGTTGATTGGAGGTGTCCTCAGAGGTTCTGTCCATGGGAGAGTCCTCAGTGTGGAACAGGAAGACATAGAAAAATGAATACAAACACATTCAAGACAGAAACTTCAGTCTTTTATGACTTAATCTCAGAGCTGACACCCCATCATTTCTGCTGTATTCTGTTAGAAGTACATCACTAAGTCTAGTCCATACTGTAAGGGAGAGGAATGAAGCTCCACTATTAGTGGGTAGGAATATAAAATAAAAAGTGTCCATATCTTTAAAGTCACTACAGCATGCTAATTCTCTATTTTACTTGAATTAAAGAACTACTAAGACCTAAACATGCTATAATTAGTTTAGCTAAATGTGTGAGTTGAATTTGTAGGTAAATTTGAATTTGTTTATTCTTTAATATCTTTCACATGTCCTATATATTTCATCTTTGAATAAAATTGGTTTTTTAAATTGATTTAAGGAATGTTGTTTTTTCCTTAAGCAAAGAATATAATCAATTGTTTACAAAATAACAGATTTGCATAAACATTGGAAAAGCTTGTATGTGTTACTTGAGTTGTTTTCTACATAACTTTTTTTTAAAAGATATAAATGTCTTTTTTCATGTTAGAAACTACAAAAATTAGCTTCTCAGTGCACCCTAGTAAAATCACTTTGGGGATCCCATTTATGTGAATTAATCTGCATATGTATATATTGCCATACCAAGAGAGTTGGCAGTTCACTTTACTCATACATGTAAACTTTCCACTAGGCTGATAATCTGATATGGATACACAAATAGCTTCTACTTCATGCCAATGAGTTCATTTCCTTTTTTAAATATATGAGTTCTATTTCACCAAAGAAGAACCACTTACATTTTAAGAACTTCAAATATATATTATTTTTAACCTAGTCTAGTCTAAGAAATAAAAGTGTCCCTGAAAGTGATTTTTAAATATCAACTACAGAGGAAAATTAGAGTGTTAGTTTTGGTAGTTATTAATAGCTTAAATTTTAACAATTTAACAGAAGTTCAGATTATAAATTATCTGGAGCAATAATAATCCCAGAGTGGTCTAGAGACCCCTGGGTGTTTTTGAGACTGCATTAGGATGTCCTTGAGATTGAAGCTCCCTTCCCAACAATACCAAGAAAGTATTTGTCTTATTAACTGTCATCTTTTCCCAGTGTATAGTCATATTTTCCAGAGATTATATTAAATAAGTGACTGCAAGAGTTGAATGCAGAAGTAAGCATGAGAATCCAGATATCTTCTGTTAGTCATTAACACTGAAAAAATTAACAGAAATTTAAAACAATATGTTCTTTTCAATATTGTGTGGGAGAAAATATTGTTATTTTTAATAAAAACATGTTTCTATTAACAAGCAATAGGCTTGATATTATTGACTTTCTTTCACTAATGAGAGGTATTTTAAATGTATGTTTTATTTTCTAACAGAATTAATATCTGTACATATAGTCCACATACACAGAAGCTTCCTAGGGTTCTCCATAATTTTTCAATATAGAGGTATTCTGAGGCCAGCCATGGTAGCGCAGTGGCAAGAAAGTGCTCAGCAAGTTTCAGCTATACAGGAAGGACTTGGTTCACATCAAAGGGCTCCCTGAACCAGTTGGAACATGTGTGTGTATGTGTGTGTGTGTGTGTGTGTGTGTGCTTGCCCACAATCCTGGCTGACTGAGGCTGAAAGTGAATTACAGTGAGCAACCTCTGTTGTTTCCCTCTCAGAAGGAATAAATAAACTTTAAAAAAAGTAAATAAATAAATAAATAAAGGAATTTTGAGACCAAAAATGTGAAGAGTACTGTTTTAGAACACTTGTTTTTCAGGTGTAAAATCTGAGCTCTAAATACAGCCTATGGTTTTCTCAGAATTCCACAGTTCAGAGAAAGAAGCATTGGGACAGGAATCTAGGTAGATCTTATGACTTGTGCTATATCATATGGCTTCATTTACGATATTCCTAAAATGAGTTGGAGATTCCCTAATATAATGCCCAGCTATGATTATGAATGTTATCCAGGAAATAGAATGTTATCCATTCCACTTCATGAGAATTATATATATATTCTGTTTTCTATAGAAGCTAATGTTCTTCATTAGATTTTTCTACTTAACAATCCAACCCAAAACCTAGTGGATTAAAAGAAAAAACATTTATTAATTTTTAGAAGGCTATAGGCCATCGAGGATGTTCTGCCAATTCAAGCCAGGGTCTACTGACTTTAGCTGGGTCCATACATGCATCTGTGGTCCTCACACAGGTCGGGGACATGCTGGTGTGATGATAACTGGACACATTTGCCTCACCATCCAGCAGACTAGCCAAGCCTTTCTAGGTGGTAGCAGCAAGCTTCCAAAAGAGTAGGGGAAGCTGCAATGCCTCCTGCAGCCTAAGCTTACAATTGGCTCATTACCTCTTTCATTAAAGCCAGCGACATGAACAGTTCTGGTTATAGGGAAAACTCCTTCTTCATGAGCGAAGCCACAAAATCACATTGTAAAGGGGAGTGGATATAGTGAGGAAATAATGACAAGTATTTCTGTAATATTACAAAATTTTCCAAAAAAATGTGGTATTGAATAGTTGTGTGAGGAGTAGATGCTTTAAAAAATATTAGCAAATGGCCATTTGAAAAGCCCTTGCTTTACGTTATTCTTCCTGACTCTGCCACATGCAACACAAGGCTGTGTTGAACTAGTACATATGTTTGCATTAGCAGCACAGACACCATCAGCCTCCAAGGCTTCCTCCCCAGAGCTTCCATAAGTCCTTTCACTAAACATAATTCCAGTTTATATAGTTAATATGCCCTAGACATCGATATTTATTTGCCACCTTTTCTTTCCAAGACATGGTTACAAAGAAGAGCTTATAGTCGAGTTAAGGAGATAAGATTCCTTACAAGCTAATTGAAAGTAAATGTTTTGAGTGCTAGAGGGTTATTATGCAAGTGCAGCTAGGCACTCATTTCTGGAGTTTAGGGGCAGTATAAAAATGTTTCTTACTAGTAAAGACACATGCTACCACTTCTTATCACAGACAGACAACTCTTTTAGACCAAAAAGTCCTCTGCAAGAACATTCTGTCTGCTATCCCTTAAATAAACAAGTCCTCAGCTGACCCTCTGTCTTAGTGAAAATTTGAGAAAGAATGGGTTATGATGGAGAGGCCCAGACCAGCTCCTGTATCAATCAGCTAGGCCTTTACTTTGCTATTACCCCTTATTGGAAAGCAGATGTGTTGGTGTAACAGTTGATGGCATTTTATTGCACAGCCATTCATATCTCCTTGGCCATTCAATTGGCCTTGTTAATTTAAACATCTTCCATTATCACTCGTGAGTTAACAAACTCTTCCATGTGGCTATATCCACTGTTCACCAGGGAAAATGATTCCATTTGAGCTGTAGGTATGAGCTCTCTCTGGAGATTATTGTTGCAGATTGGTTTTCAAAATCTATCAACCCAGAGAAAGTCATTACCAGAGGGTTGTGGCCACTTAAAGGATTCTTTTATTCATCTCCTCAGGAGTAACAATATGTATTAAAAGTCAGAAACATCAGGAAGTTTCCTTCAGCACTCTGTATTAAAGGCCATTACCCCAACTTGATAGCTCTTTTTTATGGACTGGTATCCGTGGCTGTCTTTCTCTTAATGACCCTCAGGCTAGTGCATGGGACTTCTGTATCGCAACCATCAATGATGCTCAGTCTTAATCCTACCATTGTGCAATTCGGTAAATTGCATCTCCTCATCACTACATTCTCAGGGAGAATCTGATGAGCACAAACAAAAGGGTTAGTGCATGGACAGTTTAGTTCAGCA
>NW_006203646.1:784417-841241 GCF_000334495.1 Tupaia belangeri chinensis
ATTGCCACCCTGAGTTCAGACCTGTATTGAGGAAGACAAAGGAAGGACCAGATATGGTTCTTTGCTCTCTAGAAGGATTCCCTAGTGGCTAGAACCAATATAAGCACAAATCCTCCAATGTGAAAATAGATATGAGAGTATAGTATCAGAAATTCATCTAGAGTGTTATGAAAATCAGGACAGAAAAGAGAAAAGGATTCAACTAAAGCAAAATGAAAAAAAAAAGAAAATTGAAATGTGTCTTTAAAGGGTACAAACATTTGGTGTGAGAAGGAAAAAATATTTCAAGCAACTGAAATAACTTTAACCAGGTCCAGAAATTCAAAGGATTGCTTGAGATTACAGAGTATTATAGACAGAAAGTGAGAGATTTGAAAGAAACAGGCATATGGCAGAGCTTTTACAATTGCCACCCTGAGTTCAGACCTGTATTGAGGAAGACAAAGGAAGGACCAGATATGGTTCTTTGCTCTCTAGAAGGATTCCCTAGTGGCTAGAAACAATATAAACACAAATCCTCCAATGTGAAAATAGATATGAGAGTATAGTATCAGAAATTCATCTAGAGTGTTATGAAAATCAGGACAGAAAAGAGAAAAGGATTCCAACTAAAGCAAAATGAAAAAAAAAAAGAAAATTGAAATGTGTCTTTAAAGGGTACAAACATTTGGTGTGAGAAGGAAAAAATATTTCAAGCAACTGAAATAACTTTAACCAGGTCCAGAAATTCAAAGGATTGCTTGAGATTACAGAGTATTATAGACAGAAAGTGAGAGATTTGAAAGAAACAGGCATATGGCAGAAAACGAGATGGCAAGTAGAAGCCACGTGATAGAAATCTGAATGCCTGATGGAACAAAAATGCACTTCATTCTGGACCAGTTGAGAATACCATTAAAGAGAAATTTTGCTTTATATTTCCTATTTTACAAGGCATATAATTAGCACCTTTGAAACCTATTTTTAAATAAAGTGATAATAATGGCATGTGTAGTTTAAATTGGAGGAAGGGGGAAAAACCTGTTTGCTGACTAATCTATAAAGAGGGACATAAACAAAAAATGCAGAAATGTAATGTTAGAGTACAGTATTCTTAGTCTTAATAAATTAAGTATTTAAATATAAGTGACATAAATACAAATTTACAGGAAACTTTTGAGCATAGCCTCCTCTCCCTGATCACTGCTTTCATTATCTATTGGTGTTTGTAAATTAACTGACTGAAGGGAATCAGGACCATGGACAGGTCAGCACCAGCCATCTATAGTTTCTCCTAACAGAGGCAGAACTGTTAAGAGATATTTTAAGTTGGGAGCTTATAAAACTTTTGTTCAGAAGAGATTTTGCTTGTCCCTGAGCCAGACTAGATCCACTAATAATTCACAAGCTCCCCATCCTGTCACCTTGCAACTTAGTCCAAGATATTCCTTAGCTGACTTTCATGACGTGGTAAATGACTTTCAGCAAATCTAATCTTATGCTATTCTAAGGATGATCCACTGACACACAACATCAGTCCACTTGAGAGTATGTTAGAACTGTAGAATTTTGGGCTCTACCTACTAGATCAAATTTTGCATTTATAAAAGGTGTCAAGGTGATTTCTATGCACAGTAAGTGTGAGAAACTGACCTGTTTTTTCAGCCAAGGTTTTTCTGGCTCTTTCACGTTAATTCAGGGTCTTTGAATGTGGACATGTTAGGGTTGGGTGGAGGAGGAAAATCCTGATAACAATAACCCATTCCAGTTCTCTTTAAAAACAGAACCACGTAAGAGTTTAAGGCACTGACAGGTACTGAGAGCCTTATGACTGGTAGCTAATATCATTATTGTTTTTGTGGCTATTATTTGTTATTATTATATTTTTAGTTTTGCTATAGGGTGCATGCACTTGCCAGTGGGAGACAGAAGTAAGAGAGAGTAAGAAATCACTCCCAAGGGGGGATGGCAACACCTCAAAACCTTCTCCATTCTCCTCTTGGAATTTTGGGCACACATGCACATGCTATCAGCATGATTTTTAAAGCCACTGGGTCCAAGACTTCAACCACAGAGTCATCCATGTGGGACCCAGAAGCCTTAACCACCATGCCACCTGCTGACCTGCTGTGGCTATTTTGATTATTATGTTTAACTGATTTCTTTTACCAGGACCATCATATATTTTAATTAAATTTAATTTATTATTATAATAGTCTTTTTATATTATATTAAATAACATGTATCTTTACAGTGTATTGCATTTCTTTTTCCAGCAGAAATATCATGCATATCAGTCAAGACAAAGACATTACTATCCACATCATCATCATCATCATCATAAAATAGCTAGCTTTTCATCATTATTTTTCAGATTATTATTATTATTATTCTCATTTTTTTAAACATTCAGTCACTATATATCATTTGGCTTGTAAAAAGAATTTACCCAACATGAAATACTTCTCAGACCAGTCCAGTTGAGAATACTATACATGTTATCATCAACAGGTAATAAACCATTTCTGTGTTCCAGTAATGCCATGCCTATTTGTTCTCTTGCTATCCTTTTCTATACTCTTCTCTTCTCCCATCCTGTTCCTCACTGTCTTCAGCATCCATAACTATTTTCACTGCTTTTATGCCTCAAATATTTTTATCTCTTTCATAAAGTGTGGATAGTCAGTATATATTAAGTGGATACATACAGTATGTATGTATCCTTTCTTTGGTATCTGGGCTTGCTTCACTCAGCAGTAGATCTTCCATATTCAACCACTTTCTAGCAAATGCCAAGATCTTGTTTTTTACTTTTTTTTATTGGCTGAATAGTATTCCATAGAGTATATGTGCTACACCTTTTCCATCCATTCATCAGTTTGTGGACATTTGGGTTGGTTCCATGTCTTAGCAATCATGCTGCAATAAAAACCGATATTCAAGCGTTTTTCCAACTGAGAATTCTCCTGTCCTTTTGGTAGATATCCAGAAGTGGGATTGCTGGATCAAATGGTAGTTCTACTTGTAAATCTTTGAGAAACCTCCATATTGTTTTCCACAGTGGCTTAACC
Source organism: Tupaia belangeri chinensis (assembly GCF_000334495.1). Classification (NCBI taxonomy): domain Eukaryota; kingdom Metazoa; phylum Chordata; class Mammalia; order Scandentia; family Tupaiidae; genus Tupaia; species Tupaia belangeri. Next base: position 787,468 of record NW_006203646.1, read on the forward strand.
AATTTATAATCCCACCAACAGTGTAGGAGAGTTCCCCTTTCACCACATCCCCGCCTACACTTATCACTTTTGTATTTTTAATCTTCGCCATTCTTACAGGGGCTAGGTGGTATCTCGTTGTGGTTTTAATCTACATCTCCCTTATGATGAGAGATGTTGAGCATTTCCTCATATGCATTAACTTTTTTTTTTTTTTTTTTTGCTTGAGTTCCCTGTGTATTCTGGTTATCAGCCCCTTGCCTTGTCTGAGGCATAGTTTACAAAAATACTCTCCCATTCTGAGGGCTGATGATTCACACTAATTACTGTGTCCTTTGCTGTGCAGAAACTTCTTAGTCTGCTATAATCCCACCTGTCTATTTTAGGGATTATTGCCTGTGCTTTGGGAGTCTTATTTAAAAAGTCTTTGCCTACTCCAGTGTCTCTCAGAGTTTCACCAGTATTTTCCACCAGTATTTTTATAGTTTGGTCTTAATTTCAGATCTTTGATCCATTTTGAGTTGATTTTTTGTTAATAGTGAAAGATGCAGATTGTTTCATCTTTCTGCAGGTAGATACCAAGTTTTTCTAGCACCATTTACTAAAAAGATTTTTATTTCCCAATGAATTGACTGGTATCCTTTGTCAAAAATCAGTTGGCTGTAAGCTTTGGGGTTTATTTCTGGGGTCTCTTTTCTATTCCATTTTGGATCATCATGCTAATAGCTTAATCTCTCCAATAATAAGAAAGATAATTTAAGAAGCACATTGTGGAACCAAACTTGCAAAAACAGCCACCAGATTACCCTGCTCCCATACAGAAACAACGAATACATAATTTTTGCCCTGAAATCCAATTCTATGTAATTGGATATTTTACTTGATTATGATTCATTTTCTATGCTTTTATATAATAAGACTTCAATGTTAAAATGGTAATTTAATGAAAAGAAGTCATTATCTTCGATGCAAGATGATGATCAGTCATGATTTGATGGTATTCTGAGATATCATAAGGAATCAAGCCTGACCTACCCTTGGTTGATTATTTGGAGCTGCTTAAGGTCTAGAAAGGATCAGACAGCAGAATGTTTGTGTCTAGCAGTCAGTCCATCTAAAGAGCAGAGTGAAGAATAGATGCAATTAAAGAGTCAGAGCAATCACTCAGAGTATCTCTGAAACTTTTTCCTTGTTTAGAATTTAGAGTTGTCACTGGCAAGTATGCGTCCTTCTGCCTCTTGAAAAAATTTCATTGACTTTAATGGCATTCACCATACCGGGCCAATACCTTTTTCACAGCATAGAGGATTCTGTGTAGAGTAGCGTCCATCCTATTGACTGATTGGCTTTTTTTTTCTTTTAAAATTATTATTTATTTTATTTTTTATTATTATTGTTTGCTATAGTGCACACACATTTGCCAGAGAGAGGCACACACACACACACACACACACACACACACACACACACACACAGAGAGAGAGAGAGAGAGAGAGAGAGAGAGAGAGAGAGAGGATAGAAGGAAAGCAAGCCACCAGGTCTGGGATTTGAACCATGGTCGGTCATGTGGAGTCCAGCACCTTAACCACCATGCCGTCTGTCAGCCCCAGACTGATCAACTTCTAATTATGATCATTCTAATTAGACATAAGATGCTTGCCTTCTGGCTGAGCATTCAGGTTGCCTCCCACAGTTGTATGTCTGCCTTGCTCAGTTACAAGGCAGTTCCCCTGGCACATTATTGCAAGTGTTTTCCTCTCTCCTGGAAATTTTTTTTGGAAGAAGACATGTTTAATTCACTGCAGAAGCAAGATACGATACTGAGGGGCCATGGGCTGTCTCAAGCACTTACAAGCTTTTGGAGAGACATAACAGAAGACCATGGCTTTCCTAAACTGTGTGAGTAATTCCAGTCCAGTATTTTATGGAATTACATCATCTAGGCAGGTATTGTTTATATGTTTAAAAGTTATCTCATCAAATGAGAATGAGATGTGACAGAGATAAACAAAATTAAACAGTTTCTTTATTGCAGAATTTCTCAACTTTACTGTATCAAATATTTTCTGACTCCGCATGGGCCAAAATATACACTAACTCCCAAGTACATTAATTGTGGAACACTTTTCTGTGAAGCATATTACAGGAGTATGTTTCTCAGAAAAGTAATCAAGTTTTACTGATTGTTACAGATTTATCATAGTAACCACAAAACATTTTAAATGCAAATAGGGAAGAAACATTATTAAGATTTTTTTTTGCAATGAGATAGTCAAATCAGAAAGTTTTCAAAGTGCAGTGATATGTACATAGCAGAAAGTTGGAACTAAGATGGATCATAAAAAATTGAAATCACCCACAGCTAATGTGAACTATCCTCATAATGCCTAAGAACCCATAATTCTCCCTCATTGCCAATTGGTTATGACAACTGAGAGTTAACAATTAATGTGACTGCTATGTCACCGTTGTTCTGTGGCTATGGTGTATACAGTAATAATTACCCTGGAACATTTACACATCCAGTTGAGGAACAAAGTTTAAGTAAGTAAAGAGAGAACCATAAGTCATTTCAATATCCCACTAGAAAAAATAAGTTGTGGCATTGATAATTGGCCTCTTATAAATGTTCCCATTGGCTCACACTATTTAATATGAGTATTTTGACACAAGTTCATATTGTGAGCACAGTAAAACCACTCTAAAATGAAATACGTATTACATAAAAAGATAGACCTATAGATGGAGAGTAAAGACAGAAAAAGATTTTTCAAAATGCCATGGTAAGATTATGTTATGAGTGTGAGAGCATATTCAATTTTTTTAGAGAGATTTTTGCTATCGGGCATGTGTGCTTGTCAGAGAGACAGAGAGAGACAGAGAGACAGAAAGCAAGAAACCACCCCTCATGGGGGATGGCCACAGTGCAGTCCCTTTTCCTCCATTCTCCTCTTGGGATTTTGGGCACACACACACACACACACACACACCTGGTGTGAGTTTTAGCCACTGGGTTTGGGACTCAAATCGTGGTTGACCACATGGGAGTCCAGCAGTGTAACCATTACTCCATTTGCTGGTCCAGAGAACATGTTCAAATTTTATGGCATTTCTTCTCCTTAGATATCATCTAATACACAGTTTCCACAAGTATTAAAAAAAAAAAAGAAACTCTTATCATCTATATCTTATATAGATTTGTAGATGTACATATTTGTCCTTTCTGATCAGAGGCTTATAACATGTCCTGTGGCTTTAATTCTTCCAGATGAATGCCACTGAATTTGTAGTTCGGTTTATTCATAGGCCACAAATGTATTATGTGGGTTATGCTTTTGATGATAACAATACAATAATTTAATGACTCAGTTTCTGGAATCCCATGAATAAAATATAAAAGTTGAGTTTAATTTGCAGCACATTAATGAAGGACTTCAGTGCATCTTCCTCTTCTGGTGTCTTTTAAAAGAAATCTAATTATTTTTTACTCATTATTATTATGAAAGCTGTAAAAGTTGGGTCATACATATTTGCATATGTTTTCTTTTAGTTTTTAATCACTTTGAGAGTCTGCTAAATATTTCTCTAGAGGAGATTCAAGGAAGAAGAAGAAACTAGGTCTTCTTTAAGCTAATTCTATATAGTATATTGAGTCAGCTTTTGAACTTGACCACCCAGCACTTTCATGGATTATTGTTCTTTCATCTTCAGAAACTGATGGTGCAAGAGTGTGCATTTGCTTTCCAGTTACAACATTCTGTACCTGGTTAACCCAAAATGAAGTCAAGAGTAGTAGGCTGTTTGAGACTAGCAGTAGCCAAGATGCATTTATAATACACTGCTCCATTGTGCCCAATTCCAAAATCTTTGACATCAAAATAGCTTTCAAAGGGGTGGATGGAGGAACAGTAGTGAAATATCATGCTCTGCAAAATTGTCCCACATGGGAAGAGTCCAGGTTCATGTCTGGAGGCCTCCCTGAGTGTGCCGAGACACGTATACCCATGATCCAGGCCTGAGAAGGCTGAGGATGGATCATGGCATCGAGGCTCTGTTGAGAGTGCTGTCTCTCTTACTCTCCTTTTCTCTCCCTTTCTCTCTCTCTCCTGTTCATGGAAGAAGAAAACAAATAAACATAAAAAAATAATAATAATACCAGCCTGTAGCATAGCAGTTAAATGTTTTGAACAGAAAGCCAGATCCCACATGGCCAATTGCATTTCAGATCCCGGCCCCAGCAGCTTGAGTACCGGTCAGGTACATGTGTGTGTGTATCTGTGCCCAGGATCCTGATGGTATGGATTGACTGGTAGAGAAATGAGGATTGTGATATGCCCCATTGACAGTGTTCTCTGTCTGACTCTTTCTCTCTTTCTCTTTCTCTCGCATGCTTTCCTTCTAGCAATAAAAAAAATGCATTAAAGTAATAATAATAATCTTCAAATGTTTATTATAAAATTTTTTGAGAGGTTTTTGCTATAGGGCGCATGTGCTCGCCAGAAATACAGAGAAAGACAGAGACAGAAAGCGAGAAATTACCCCCCAGGGGGGATGGCCATGCCGCAGTCCCTTCTCCTCCACTCTCTTCTTGGGATCTTGGGCATGCACACACACGCACCTGGCTTGAGTTTAAGCCAGCGGGTCCGGCATTCAAACTGCTGTCGGCTACATGGGAGTTCAGCAACATAGCCATTACGCTAACTGCTGGTCCCTTTATTTTCAACTTTTTGAGAGAGAGTTTTACTATCAGGTGCGTGCACTTACCAGAGAAACAGAAAACCACCAAGAAGGATGGCCATGCTGCAATCCCTTCACTCCATTCTCCTCTCAGGATTTTGGGCATGCATGTACACAGGCCAGCAAGTCACTGGGTTCAGAACTCGAACCATTCTCAACCATATGGGAGTCCAGCACCTTAACTACTACGCTAACTGCTACCTCTGTAATCAATTTCTTAATGCTTGTGAGAGTTTTGTAAGTGTTGTTGACAGCTAAATTTCTCAGTAATTCTTATATGCATTTATGAAAAGCAACAAAATAGTATGTAACTAAATATGTTTTGTTCTTTAAAAAAACTATAGCTAATCTTTTTCTCATTATCTACTATATACTGTTCTAAGCATTCACAATACAATGATTTTGCTTTTATTCCCCATAAGATAGCTCTGTAAAGTAGTTATTAATATTATCCCACTTTACAGATTAAACAAAACAAGGGGGATGTCAATAAGAGATGAGGTAACTTAGTCAAGACTGTCACATAGGAAGAAATATATAATGAAAAAGCTGAATTATTTTCAAGGACTCTCTTACAAGATTTTGTGTTGAGGGGCGTGGCTTATTCAGAAAATATTTACTTAGTGTTAGCTCTGTGCTGGATACTGTGCTAGAAGCAAGAGACAAAGATGTAAATACAATGTATGCCTTTTTTCATGGATAAACATCTGGATAAAATTTCTGCATAAACAACCCCAAGCCCAAATCCACATGGTATTAAATAATTATTTTGTTAATCATACAACGTTTACTGAGTGCCTATTTTCTACAGGATATTACCTAACAAATGCCATTAAATCTGACATTAATGATGTTTCTACTTTGTGAATAACTAATAGGCATCTCTTATATAACCTTGTTGAAATGTGACTAGAGGTAGTCTCATTCCTCTCCCTACTGATAGCTTCTATAATAAGATTTATGGTGGTGAACAATAAAAGATAAATATTGAAGAAGATAAGGAGTAAAGGCAGTTGTAGGAACAAAAGTTGATTTTTTTGTATCATTCTCTTCTTTTAAAAATAGTTGCATTTCATTTGTACAGAAATTGACATTTAGTTTCTTGAATATATTACCTATTTTTTTGAAAGAGATATTTTTGCTATTGGGTGTGTGCACTGGCTGGAAAGAAAGAGAGATACAGAGAGATGATAAGTGAGAAATCACTCCCAAAGAAGGATGGCCATGCCTCAGTCCCTTCTCCTCCATTCTCCTCATTGGATCTGGAGCGTGCACTCACATGTGCCTGGTGTGAGTTTCAAGCCACCAGGTCCCAGACTCAGTGTGGTCAGCCACGTGGGAGTCTAGCACCTTAACCACTATGGCACCTGCTGGCCCCTATATTATGTATTTTATACTTCCTAGCAGGAGAGAGGTAGAATAGAAAAATGTTGTCATTGGGGTCAATTATATAGACATGGGCTTAATTCTTTACTCAATAACATATCAGATGTGTGATTTTTAGCAAGTTATTTCATCTCTATGGATCTTAGTTTCCCCAACCATGAAATAAGATAGAAATAACATGCAGAATGGATGCTCAATATTTATAATTATGAATATAGATATTGCTCACCTAAAAGATGATTGTTCTAACAATTAAATGAGATCATGAAAGTGAAGTACTCAATAGAATCCTAGTACAATACCTAATAGCAATAAATAACTGCAGTTCTTTTAATTGCTGTCATCACCATCTTTCTCATCTGCTAGACAAGTAATTCTCAGTGTTTTCATATTGTCATCTACAATATAATTATTTGGAATGCTAACAACAACAACAAAAACAGAATCCCAAGCCAATTATTGATTAACAGATTAAAAAACTTGAATGGATTCCAAAGCAGAAAATGATAAAGTCCAGAGTCCTCACTTTTGAAGTTTTTAGTCTCTTTTTAAAGATACAGTGTCGGGCCAACAAAGTACCCAGCACATGCTGTCATTGGACTCAAAAAATGGCAGTTGCTAATTTATAATAAGTTATGTCTGATCATCTTAGAAAAGCCAGAAAGAATCTTTAGAATCTTGTTTAAGATTGCTTTCATGGAAAATAATTATCTACTTGTTTCATAAATACTTTTTTGTGTGTGTTTGTATACCACAGATTCAGCTTTACAGTACAGTTCTGCAGTTCTGACTCCCTGGTTTATTCTAGAAACCATTGCCCATACTTGTTATTTCAAACTGTTTTATCGAACAGGCAATTGTTACTGGTTCTGTACTACTTTTTTTTTCTAAGTCAAGTTTAACAATTTATTATTTTTTTCTTTATTTTTAATTTCATTTTCTTTTATACAGTCAATTACATTATTTAGCTTACAAAGTGAATATTTTAACATGTGAACATTTCTCCCTAGTCCAGTTGACTAAACTATAATATATCTTTAACAGAAATTGGCACCTTTCTTTGTCCCATTACTGCTTTTCCTCCCCATTGTTCTTTCTCAAACCCTACTCTTTCACACACACACTTTATCTGTATATACATCCCTTTACTGTGTTTTTATATCTTTTAGTCAATCATTTTCAGTCATAGAGTGCAATCACACAGTATATATTAAGTGGGGACATACAATGCCTCTCCTTCATAGCCTGGCTTGCTTCACTCAGCAGTAAATCTTCCATATGCATCCACTTTCTGTCAAAAGCCCTGGTTTTCTAATTTTTATGACTGAATAATATTCCACAGAGTATATGTGCCATAGTTTTTCAATCTATTCATCTGTTCGTAGGCATTTGGGTGGGTTCCTAGTCTTGGCAATTGTGAATAGTGCCTCAATAAACATCGATGTGCAAGCACTTTTCCGATTAAGAATCATGGAGAAAAATTTGGAGATTCCTCAAAAATCTACAAGTAGAACTACCATATGATCCAGCAATCCCACTCCTTGGTATCTACTCAAAGGACAGAAAAATTCTTAATCAGAAAAATGTACTATTTCATGACTGAGAGAATCTAGTAAAGCACTGAAATTAGATTGCATTTGAGATGAAGTCCTGTCCTGAGGATTTCCATGAGCATAATAGCAAAAGTGAGACCATAGAAAAAAATGCAATTATCCTTTGGACCTTGCCTCTTAGGATTGGGTTAAAGGATATTAATGGTAAGTAAGGAACTCTTCTTTGAAAATTTACTCAGTATGCCATTTACTTACTATCTACAATGTACTTTAAAATGATGGGCCTGACGTTTATTTGTGAATCAAATACATATATGAAAAATGATACTGTCTAGCAAAAGGCTCTAGGTTAGATGTTGGTGAGATAATCAATTAAAACTCTGCAATTTTGACCCCAGTATTGTTTATTTGAAAATAAACAAGCCTTTTACAACCTTTTAGCTACTGTCTAAAAACATATAATTGTACTGGAAGTTAAAATGCTTAATAACTTTTTTTAAAAAAAAGATTGTATTTCTGTATTACAAAAACAGCTGTGGTTATGAATCAGTGAAACTACAGATTTCTAGAAAAGTAAAGTCATTGCCTAAGCTGTGCTGTGGTTATGTAAGTTCTAAAATTGAGGGGATTCTAGTTCTTTGAGAGAATAATTTATTTCAACCTTTTTTAAAAATAGATTTTCAACTCCCTCTCTTTAGAGAAAAGAGAGGTGGTTTATTGAAAATAATTTAAGTCAAAGGATTGGCATTCTAGTCATCCATGTCATAGTAACTAGCCATATGTCAAAAGGCAAATATTGGATCTTCAGAAAAGTCATGATGCATTTTTTCATAGAAAAGTTATGTCATGACTTTTCCTATGATCCAATAATTTATGTAGTGTTTTAAATTTGTTTTTGTGCTTTTGAAACTGAGAAAGCAGTTACTATCTGCCCATCTCCTTGACTTAAAAAAATTTAACTATCCAGATACAATTATTTGAAGAGATAAATGTAGTATTTTTAACATGTAGTATATACAAAGATAATGTATATCTTTTTATCTGGGGAATTTTGGTGAGTGGGCAAGTTTATAAAATATTGTAAATATTGGATTTTTACATATTCTCTGTGTTTACAATCTAATATATGCTTATCCATTATAGTTATAAATTTGCTTATTTCTTAGGAAAATAGATGTGTTTAAAACTCTGCTCTATGAATTGAAAGTACCATTTATCAGGGAATATGTCCTAATTATATACAATCTTATGTCTAGCAACTGTACATTGCTGCATATAGTAGATGTTCAATCAATTATTGTTGAATGAATGGAACCATTCTCCTAACTGTGCCAGTAGAAAATGTATCATATATTTATACTACTCCTTAAAACTATTGGAATTAATGATTAATGTTGTTTAGAGTTTTATTTTTGCTTATTTTTTGCCTTTTTTTCTGATGGAGTGGTTTTTGCTATGGGGCTCTTGCACTTGCTGGAGAGACAAAGGGAGACAGAAAGACAGAGTGGGAAATCACCCTCCTACATCCCACATCCTCTTGCAGAGGCTATGGCCACATCATAATCCCTTCTTTTCCATTCTCCTCTCAGAATTTTGGTCATGCAGACACATGCACCTGGATGTGAGTTTTAAGCTACCAAGTCCAGGACTTGAATCACAGTAGACTACGTGGGAGTCCAGTGACATAACCATTATTTCTTCATAATCACTTCTCTTTCTACTTGAAACCCAAATACATCATAATTCAAATATTCTATATTATAGAGGGAGAAGATTTGATAGCATTCAGTACTAAACTGACAATGTAAATGACTTTATTTCTTCTTTGGTATTCTCTTAGAATACAATTCATGTGGGACCAGCAGATGGCATAGTGGCTATGTCGCTGGACTTCCATGTAGTTGACTGTGGTTTGAGTCCCGCGTCCAGTGGCTTAAACCCACACTGGGTGCATGTCGTGTGTGGCTAAGATCCCAAGAGGAGAATGGAGGAGAAGGGATTGCAGCATGGCCATCCCCCCAGGGGGTAATTTCTAACTTTCTGTCTGTCTGTCTCCCTATGTCCTTCTGGTGAGTGCACACACCCTATAGCAAAAACCTCTCCAAAAGGAAAAGAAAAGAGAAAAGAAAAGAAGAAAAGAAAAGAGCACCATTCATGATATGTGATGTTACATAATAATGTTTGGTAGAATGAGATTCATAATGAGATAAACCTGGATTCAAATCCCAACTAATAATGTATCACTTCCTAGTTATAAGATAGTGCATGTTGTTAATTTCTCTAAGCCTCTGTGGCTTCATGAGGATCAAAGTATACCTGTCTCATGAGATTGTTCTGAAGATTAAGTATTATGCTAAATTTCAAATGCTTATCGTGGTACCTAACAAATGATAGATTTCAGTTGTAGGTTTATATTATGTGTACATAGTTCATCTTCTAAACAGATATTCTTTCTGTTTTGTCATCTGTTCTGTGTTACTTGTGCGTGCGTGTGTGTTTCCTTTTGCAGATGGATATACGACTGATGACATTGAGTTTTACTGGCGCGGGGACGATAATGCAGTAACAGGAGTAACAAAGATTGAGCTCCCACAGTTCTCTATTGTAGATTACAAACTTATCACCAAGAAGGTTGTTTTCTCCACAGGTTTGTATCAGAGAAGAGAGTTAAGGGAAAAAGATCTTCATCATATTTTGTCAAAAAAAAAAAAAGTTTACTTATATCAGGGTTTGTCTTAGGATAGATAGTAACTGCCGAAGACTTAAGTCTGCTCAAACACCAGTTTTCCACCCATACCATTGCTCCATATGGCACCTAACCCACTTGGTTTCCAGAAGGTACCCCTTGCAATGCCTCTGATTTGCCAAAAAGAGACTAATTTTTAGAGGTAGAGTACAGAAAGGAAAATGTGGGCCTATGTCAGTGTTGTCTCCCAACTTGATGCATTCTGTATAATTGATCAGAACTCTTTGAAACATACAGGAGATAGCCCAGTTACAGTGCACTCAAGTCTGGTCACCGCAAAGTTATCTAAAGATGTAGGGTAGGAACATTTCTCATTTTCCTCAGAGAACATTTTTCTTCACACAGTTTCACCTGCAGTTTGAGCTAAAAGCTTTTCAGGTGTTGAGGTTATCCTGATGAGGTTACCCATCTTTGTCCTTCCAGCACTGAGATCTACACTGCCTGCAGATCTGATCTCATCAACACAATCTGCACATTTTTTATAGCAATAATAATGCTAACAATTCCAGGAGAGTAATAATTTGCTAGACACTCTTTAAAGAAGAAAATGGGAAACCCACAGGATTATTGTTTTTGTTTTTCTTATTGAGGTAATTCCTGCCAGCACAGAAGTAGCCAATACTGTAATTGCCTTTCAGCTAAGGATTCAGACATTTTGTGTCCCTGTAAGAGCCAGAGTGGTAACTGTAAAAATACAAAATTGCCTCTAGCTCTAAGAAAGAAGAAAAATAGAAACTTTTTTTTTCTAAGTTCAAGGTGCTCTAAATCCTTAAAATTCTATGTAAATGAGTTCTTACTTAAAATAGTCTTCCTTTTGTTTTAAGATGCTTGCTTTATCCCAAAAAGACTAGACAAGGCTTTCTTTCAAACAATGAGAATATCCTTCTTTCTGCTGTTTATCAGTGTTAACTTTTTATATTCTAAGACTATGCTCTGTTACATATCTTACTAAAGGAGTAATTCTCCAGAGCACGAGTCAAAAGACCCAGCTTTAGGAAGTTGATCCCTTAGTTGTATTTCCCACAATTACTACTCAAAAGCAATGATTTCCACATGTTAGTAGGTCAGAGATTCCTCCAGAACTCTGATGGAAGCCGTAAAACTATTAAGAAAAAAAAATGCATATACATGAAACCTACACAAATCTGCATGCCCTGAACCTTCGCCATTGATCGAAGACTTGAAACACACCCTGTAGCTTGTGAAGAAATGTCTTTTACTATGATCAGAACAGACAACCTTATTATTGTATAAGACAAAACTCATAAGATGAACTTACTGAGGAAAAACTGGAGAAAGTGAACAGAGGGTCTGTTCCAAATTGTCTCGTCATCACAATTGCAGAGGATGCGTATCTTTGATCCAGTTTGTGAGGCTGAGCAGAGGAGAGCTGGAATACTTTTAATTACCTGTGAGTACAGAATGTATTCCACACTGAGTAACTCCTGCTAAGTAAAAACCCAGTGTTCTTAGACTATTTTAGCAAAAGAAAGTGTCCTTCTCCAAGAGCTAAAATCGAATCTATAGTTGATGACAAACTGTTTTTGACCTTTAAAGGAAATCTATAAATATTGATCGATAATAATGATGTTTTCAATGTGCCTTTCTAGGTTCCTACCCCAGATTGTCTCTCAGCTTTAAACTTAAGAGGAACATTGGCTACTTTATCCTGCAAACCTACATGCCTTCCATCCTGATTACAATCCTCTCTTGGGTCTCTTTCTGGATTAATTATGATGCTTCAGCTGCAAGAGTGGCATTAGGTAGGCCATTTTCTAAATGCAAATGCTTATGGAATTTGACTCTGTGTGCATGTGTGTGTGTGTGTCTGCGTGTGTGTGTGTGTGTGTGTGTGTGTGTGTGTTCGTGCACGCATGCAGCCATGCACACACACTTTTCCCATCTTGAAATTTGTGATGCATGATGAGACTGGACCTTTCATATTACAAGTTCAGCCATGAGACTTTGGGGGATCTAATTTAGCATTAAATCAATTAAGCACAAATTAAAACTCTTCCATGTCAAAATTAGTTAACTGTATAGCTCTTAGTAATGAAATTAGTCCCATTAGTTAGATATTTTTATTGAAGCATATTTCATGTAGCGTAGCTTGCATAATTGCTCAATTTGTATCTGTACTTCTTTTCCTGAGAATAAAAAGCACTTACCTTTTTATTTTTCCCGAGTTAGAGACAGAGAGATGTGGGGTGTAGCAAATGGATAAGCAGAAAGGAATCAAAAGTCATATTAACATTTTGGACTAGCCTTGGAGAATGCTGGAGACAATAAAAGACTGATGGGAAATTATCTATGGCATTATTCATCTTATGCCAGATTTTTTTTTTCCTGCTATCACACCGGACTAGGAGAATACATTATATTTTATAAATGTTTTTGTTAACTCCAAGTGAAGTAAAAGTGTGTCATTTTACACCAGATAATGAAACTTTACCCAGGAAATATTTCAATACTGTGAGGGAAAAGACCATCATATAACTAAGTAAATATGCATTACAACTGTGTTGAGTCTACACAGGGAATTCTGTGTATTATTGAGTTCTGACTGTTTATTTTAAGAGGCACACATTGTTAACTTCTTCACCAGGAGATCTCAATTAAATTGTTACTTTCTTAGAAGAATTATAGTGTTATTCATTCAACAACTATTTCTTGGGTATTATTTGCAAACTACAGCAGGCACTGGTAAATACAGCAGTTTCCTTCTTAAACTTGTATTCTATAGAAGATAAACGATAAAGTTAATATCAATGCAAATCATGTACTGTGATCACTCTATAGAGAAACATCAAGGAGGTAGGGAGGCTTGAGAATGCCATATGATGTGATTTAGAAGAATCAGGGCAGGGGCCAGCAGTTAGTGTAATGGCTATGTCGCTGAACTCCCATGTAGTCAACCACGGTTCGAGTCCCAGACCCGGTGGCTTAAACTCAAGCTGAACATGTGTGCATGTATACCCGAGATCCCCAGAGGAGAATGGAGGAGAAGGGATTGCAGTGTGGCCATCCCCCTAGGAGGTGATTTCTTGCTTTCTGTCTGTCTGTCTCTGTCTTTGGGCCCTGTAGCCCCTCCAAAAACCTTTAAAAAGATGAGTCGTGTATTGGATGTCAGAAAAGTCTTGATGCATTTTTGAGGAGAAAATCATATAAAAATATGTCATGACTTTTCTGATGACCTAATAGATAACTGAGCAATAACATTCCAGGCTACTGCAAAGGCCCTGAGGTAGGAACAAACCAAATATGTCACCAGGAAGCCAAGGAGGCCAATGTAGAATTAGTTTAAGGTGAGTAGGAAAGAAAATATTGAGAAGGGACTAAAAGATCATACAGAGGCTCCTAAGCCATGGTTGAGGCTTTGCTCTTATTTTGAGTAAAATCAAGAGCTATTGAGCAAAGAAGAGACATGATTTGATTTTAGTTTTCAAGGGAGCACTTTGGCTGCTGTGTTTAGACTGTGGTGGCTCAGGATGGAAGGGCTTGAGTCAAGCTGCTGTGATGTGCACTCTTACAATACCATAGACCCCCTCGGACAGACTAACCACACTTACAGTTCTCATTCGTTTAGTTATATGATGTCGCTTTCCTCCGCAGCACTGAAAGACCCCGTGGGGAAAGGTTCATATTCGTCTCATATCTGTGATGGGAATGGGGCTCAGAAAATTATTTTCTGAATTAAGAATAAAAATAGTTAAGATCTTATTTTCCCCAAGTTAAAATCTTTGGTATATTTTATGCCTATTACAGAAAAAAATAATAACTTACTGACTTTTAAGAAAAATTGTAAAGGTCTTTTTTATGCGAGCAACATATTATTGGGTTTAGAAATGTCTTAATATGCATTTTAGACATATAGTTAAACTGGCATTCTCAATTTTATTATATATACAGAGTAGGGGATAGCCTATAATTAAAATTATGAAGAGAAAAATGAAATTGGAAAATATTTCAAAGTGACTAATATAGAAAAGACACGAGACTTGTGAGACACCTACATCTAAAACAAGACCAAGGCTTGTATGGGCATGCTCAGAATCAGATGCTCAAGTTTATTTTCCCTATGACTATTTTTTAAGGATTATACAAACAAAATGAAAATTATGATGTAATTGTTAGATGAACAAAATTAAATGATAAAATTATCTCCCCTCACAAAATATCATAGAGAAATTTAATTTCTGGGTTGTGTTATTCAATAGCATTTAAGAGTACAGGTTCCTAAGTCAGAAAGCTCCTGGTTCTAACAGTGACTCCACAACTTTCCATCTGTGTGATCATGACCTCTGAGCTTTTTTTCTACTTTCAAATCACTATTTGCTACAAAACTGTACTTTATCATACTCAGGACTCTGGACTTCCAAAGCTTTTAACTTCCAATTACAGCTCTGAGAGAAACTACTCCCCACTGTCTGAGATACTCAACTGGATGAACAATTACAGCCTGACCCAGTGTGGCATTTCCCATAAAGACTCTTGTAATCCTTCCATGTTATTTATCTGAGCATTAGATACCTAATTGTCCAGCTCAGAAACATGAGAGCTAGACTGCTTCTCTGTTACTCTCCACTTCCAGTTTCTACATTTTTGCAGTCATTCATCTATATCATCTGTAGAATGTATTCAGTGACTTTAGGCATTCAGTAATATTGCCATTATTTTAATTTATTTTCTCTCCATCATTTACTTGGACCGTTCTGAAAACTTGTTAGCTAGTAGTATTCGGTAGCTTCTCTCTGACCTTCCACATGGCTATCAGTGATTGTCCTAAATACACTTTGTCCACATGCCTCTCTGCTTGAAGCTGAGTCCCCACTGGCTTCAATTTTAAGTTCAAACTTCCTTCTAGGAGCATATTTGGCTCCCATTATGCAGCCCTTACTTAATCTCCACTCTTTTCACAATTCGGTCTAGTAATGTATTCACAGTGATTTTCTTGAGATATTTTAGGGACTATGTAATTTATTCACCACTGCGTCCCTTAGCTCCACCATAACATCCAGTCCCCTACCATAATGTTTTACCTCCAGTCCCTTGTTGCCCAAATAATTCCTGTTCTGCAGGAATCAGCTTAAAAGTCTCCATTTCCTGATCTTTTTCTTGTCATATCACAGAGCTGAACGAGGGTCTTTGCCACATCACCAACACTTTCTTTACACGCTTGTCTATCATAGCATTAAATTCACAGCTCTAGCCCTCACTAGTTATAGAACTATAGATATAAAAATATAATTAGAGAAAATTTTTCAAAATAATTGATGTTCACTGTATGTTAATTTATGCATATCTCCAGGGAC
Organism: Tupaia belangeri chinensis; assembly: GCF_000334495.1. Classification (NCBI taxonomy): domain Eukaryota; kingdom Metazoa; phylum Chordata; class Mammalia; order Scandentia; family Tupaiidae; genus Tupaia; species Tupaia belangeri. Next base: position 803,181 of record NW_006203646.1, read on the forward strand.
TATCGCAGGCCTCATATATATAATAGTAGGTCGTCAGGAAAATCACGGTGCATTTTTCTATGTTTTTTTAATGTGAAAATGTGTCATGACTTTCCCGATGACCCAATATATACTATCATGGCTGCCCAGTAAATATGTCGTGGTGTACATAAAGGAATAAATGAGTCCAGTCAACCTTTCTATTGTCGTGAGAGCAGAAAGGGAATAGCAGCATTACTACTCTAATGACCTCGTTTTTTTTTCAGGAATCACAACTGTCCTGACAATGACCACAATCAACACCCACCTCCGGGAAACTCTTCCTAAAATCCCCTATGTGAAGGCCATTGACATGTACCTGATGGGGTGCTTTGTCTTCGTATTCATGGCCCTTCTGGAATATGCGTTGGTCAACTACATCTTCTTTGGGAGGGGACCCCAACGCCAAAAGAAAGCAGCTGAGAAGGCTGCAAGTGCCAACAATGAGAAAATGCGCCTGGATGTCAACAAGGTAAATTCCGAGGGCAAGCCCTCCTTCTGCTTAAACTCATAGAAGAATGCTAATGGTATAGGTGAATGGCCTTGGACGACAAATGAGGAAACCAAGGCTTGAGGAAGAAAATGGGTCATTTCACCCAATCACCTACATAATTAGTGATGGAGGCACTATGGACCATAACTCATGTCACACGATTTAGATACCCTTTCCATTAGCTGCAGGGTTACTCAACTGTTAATCATCTGAGAACCACTTTCACGATTTTTCCACCTATGAGTGTAATGGCTTGTCTATCATAGCATTAAATTCACAGCTCTAGCCCTCACTAGTTATAGAACTATAGATATAAAAATATAATTAGAGAAAATTTTTCAAAATAATTGATGTTCACTGTATGTTAATTTATGCATATCTCCAGGGACTATCGCAGGCCTCATATATATAATAGTAGGTCGTCAGGAAAATCACGGTGCATTTTTCTATGTTTTTTTAATGTGAAAATGTGTCATGACTTTCCCGATGACCCAATATATACTATCATGGCTGCCCAGTAAATATGTCGTGGTGTACATAAAGGAATAAATGAGTCCAGTCAACCTTTCTATTGTCGTGAGAGCAGAAAGGGAATAGCAGCATTACTACTCTAATGACCTCGTTTTTTTTTCAGGAATCACAACTGTCCTGACAATGACCACAATCAACACCCACCTCCGGGAAACTCTTCCTAAAATCCCCTATGTGAAGGCCATTGACATGTACCTGATGGGGTGCTTTGTCTTCGTATTCATGGCCCTTCTGGAATATGCGTTGGTCAACTACATCTTCTTTGGGAGGGGACCCCAACGCCAAAAGAAAGCAGCTGAGAAGGCTGCAAGTGCCAACAATGAGAAAATGCGCCTGGATGTCAACAAGGTAAATTCCGAGGGCAAGCCCTCCTTCTGCTTAAACTCATAGAAGAATGCTAATGGTATAGGTGAATGGCCTTGGACGACAAATGAGGAAACCAAGGCTTGAGGAAGAAAATGGGTCATTTCACCCAATCACCTACATAATTAGTGATGGAGGCACTATGGACCATAACTCATGTCACACGATTTAGATACCCTTTCCATTAGCTGCAGGGTTACTCAACTGTTAATCATCTGAGAACCACTTTCACGATTTTTCCACCTATGAGTGTAATGTCCACTATTAATTACTTTACATATTTAAAAAATTTACTCACTTTATTTCAATTCTTTTTGTCACTCTAATTAGTATTACTTTCTGGAGGATAACCTTAAATCAGAATATTAATCATCAAGTAAATACTGTTATTAAATTCTAGGCCATACTACAAGGCTCTGAATACATGACTGCATTGTTTTTTATTTAAAATAGAGACAAGCAAATAAGAGATGTGTTAAAGACTCACTAGCAGCAAACTGAGAGCTTCTACTTGAAGTAATCGGAGGTTAGAAAGAGATGTGTAAGAGAAGGAATAATTTCTCCTTGAGGGACACTTAATGCCTTGCATAAAAACCACTTATCATTGAAGCATTTGGTTACATGAGGTCACCATCTTGCTTAAGGCCAGTGTAGTAAGATAATCCCTGCACAATAATACACTGTCTATTCTTTAGGTTGAGTTCTCAACCTTGGGTACCCCATGGAATGACCTTCAAAGAATCGTAACATGCTAAAGGGTCTGTCACCCAGAAATTCTGACATGAAGGTCCTAGGGTATGCCTGGGCATTATAATTCTTACAAGATTATTCTCATCTTCAACCAAGATTGAAAATCCGCACTTTGAGGGTTCTGGCAGCAGGTTTTTGAAGCCTGCCCTCTTTACTTCCAAATGTGACTTCATGGGGGTTCCTGTTCTAGAACTTTCTTCATTAAACAGTATTTGTATATGCATTTTGCATATCCTAAATTTAGAATCTTTAAAATAGACAAAACAAAGTCTTATTCTTATATCTGTCCTAAATAGTGTTTATAAATCAGTGTATAACATGGGATTCAATTAGTAGTTCATAGTCATAACACTAGGAAAACAGTAATCCTTTTAAATCATCTGGAATTATTACCCATGACAAGAATCAATCATTTCATTGACATTTTGTTATCTTTATCTTCAATTTAAGTCCAAGGCTAGCATACTTTAAATAGTGTCCATCATTTGATTTTATTTGGAGCAAGCCCTATGGAAGCTTCCAACTTGATAATGTTTTCCATATGTCTGATACTTGGCTTTAAACTATTCTCTCATCCAAGGCACATCTCTGTCTAATGGTGATATTTGTCATAATGCACATTTTAAGTATGGGCCTTAGAAGCCAATAAACCATAGCACCTATAATATTATCAATTTCTCATGCCCAATATTTTACTTACAGGAATCCATCATAATTTCTTACCATTTTGTCTCTCTCAGGTTGTCAAATGAGAGAGTTCTTTGTAAACCCACTTTATGATTTTTCTGGTATAGTAGCCTTCATCCAGAAAAGAGAATGAATAAATAAAACTGTCTCATAGGACTGCAGTTTGAAATGAGTCTAAATCAATTGCATAATGCAAGACTGACTTAATAAGATAATATCTGATCTCTTTGCACTTTCATCTTCCCTATTTTTTGGTACCAATTTGCATTTAAATGATAAATTTAAAACCTGAAGTGTGGAAATTTTATACAAACTGGAACCTGGAGAGCTTCAGATAGTTCTAAATTCAATTGTACTGAGCTGGAGGTAGAAAAAGGTTCACTAGGTAAGTTCACCATTGTAGTGAAAAGCTCTCTTGGCTAAACATGATCCCACAATTCAGATGATAGACGATGAGATCTTCTAGTGTTAGATCTTTTAGCTATTCTGAAAACAAGTGACTTTGTATACTTAAGGATTTTTGGCAATGCCCAAAGACATTTTTGGTTGTAAAAGTTATGGAATGCAGTTGCTACCGATATCTAACATGCAAAGGCCCCAGAAGCTCAGAACATCCAGTAGTGTGCAGGAGAACCTCTCCGTAGAAAGACATGTGCATCCTGGTGTCCAACTCCCTGCTTTTAACATATGCTTGTCCTGTTCCTATTACTTCATCAAAAGTAGTTTCTCCATTTTCTTTGATAGGCATGGGTAACAATAAAGGTATCAGAAATCATCATTTATAATGGGAATTCTGAACAAATATTTTAGGATCTGTCAAATTCAAGCAAGCTTTATCCTTCCGTGTAATAGCTGTGTGACAATAGATTTGAAAAAAGAAATCAGTCTCTCCAGCCATTTAGTTTCCTCATCTGTAAAATGGGCTAATTCCTCTCTCATAAGTTTATTATAAAGACCATTATGACAATGTGTAAAGAGGATAACATAGTCTACAGTATGTGGTAAGCACTCTGTAAATATTAATTAAATAGTAAAATATAAAAATTGTAGGCATTATTGCTTTATAAAACTAACTTTAGAGCCTCCAGGCTTATTGGAGATGCTTGCTTGTGTGTTCAACATTCTCATGCTGGATGCAGTCACACTTCTAAAGGACAGAATCACACCGAGAGGAAGGTTTTATGTCACCACTTTTATAGTCACAGCAAGAAAAAGTCATTTTTCAGTGGATATTAGTTGTATCAACTATAGAAAACCAACTACTTCAAATTGTATCAATTATTTCTTGTAGCAGAATGCAATCTGCCATCTAGATTAAAACAAAAAGATGACCACCTAACATTCTAGATTCCCTTGGTTTCTTTTTTAACCCAGCATGAAAGGATAGAGGAGTTCCACATTGGGTTCTGATTATGTGGTACATTCTTTGATCTCTCATCATGGATAATGACACTCTTTTCTATTATGAATATCCTTCTCTTCAACTGTAATTTTGAAGTCTGTATTTTTTTTTTCACAATTGGGCACATATAATCAGCTACATATTGTTGTAGCTCTGAAAAACTCAGTTGCTAGGAGAGGGACTGAATTTTTCACTTCCCTTTAATAATTTCCTAGAGATAGAGGCAGAATGTTGGATCACCTAAACTGACTTTTAAGCTGTGCTCTGTCCTGAGGTTGCAGAGGGATGAAAATGGAAAACTTGACCAAGTGGGAGCCCCATGGGGCTCCAATAATATTTTTCTGTATTAATTTCCCTTATATTTTTATTTTAAGAAGAAACTCTTCAGTTCTTAAGACTGTTTCTATACTACCATTGAACTGATGAAAAACTAAGACTCGTGAAGGTGAATTAGCCAGTTCAAAGTCTTGAGATATGGTTTGACTTTTTTCTAGTCTTATCCAGTGTACATTGTTCCATGCTAGTAAATGACAAGAGAAAATAAAATCAAGATGATGATTCCATATCAGTCTACAGGTTCAGTTCAGTTAACTTCACCCAAAAAAATCTTACCCGCCTGCATATGAAAGTCCACAAGCAAGGATCAGTGTCACAGTTGTCTTTATGTTGTAAAATAAGGTTTTTTGAAAAGGACTTCATATCCATGTGAAGTCTACCAAATATTTCTTCCCATGTATCTTCTAGAGTAGTTCAAAAAAACATAATCTTTATCCTAGAGGTGGGAGGGCCCTTACTATTATCCCTGCATTCTTCAATTCGCGTGTGTGTATTGGGAGAGGGGAGGTTGTGTGTGTGTGTATGTGTGTGTGTGTGTGTGTGTTTTCTAATAGGATTTGTTTTTGATTGGTTTCACCCACTAATCTTCCTCATACTTTTCTATTTTCCAATCTCCCTTTTTCTTTTAACCTTTATGTTATTTTCCTGTTAATTTTTCTGGCCAATTGCTGAATGTGTGTACTTGAGAATATAATCATCCCTGCCTTTTTGCCACCTTGATTCTTGTGTGTATGGAATGCCTCCAATATTTTGATTCTACTGAAAGGCCCTCAGTCTCACATTTGCTACATAAAACTGCACCAGAGGGATTTCTATTTGATGATGTTCTTTATTCTGCATTCATGGGTGTTATGACTCTCTATGTTATAGTTTTCTGTTGTGCCTAATCTTTTGTAATGTAAAGCCACTAAGAATTTTTAAATCTATTTCTACTGCTTAAATTAGACTTTTTATTAAAAAAAATAATACATTTTTTAAAAACAAGTTACTCAAATTCTCATTTTCTGTTAGCATTGGTCTTTCCTCGTGCCTTCTAAAGACCAGTAGCAATTCTCTATATATCCAATTGACTTTAACCCCCAGTCCTAATCTACTGGCATCAGTCGACTTAATTAGCACATTCTCTACTTTGTCTTCCAGATTTTTTATAAAGATATTAAACAAAATGGGACCCAATATCGATCCTTGTGGGACCCTACTGGAAACCTCTCCCCAACTAGACGGACTACCAATTACGATTTCTCTCTGTATACGGTTAGATAGCCAGTTTTTAATCCATTTACTTGTATTTCTGTTGAAACCAATTTGTTTAGTTGTTCCCTTTAACAATAATGTATGGGGTCTTTGCAGATAACCTATGGATGTGAATCCATAGAGACTTGGGAATAAGTTGTATGTTTCCATAAAATCTTAGAGGGTTTTCCTGCATTCGTTTGTTTAAATAGCTGTGGCGAACCTAGCTGTTTATTCAGGAATCATGGTTGTGGCCAGAGAAGGAAACCAAGTAGATTCTATTTTGAGATTCCTTTTCACTCATATTGAGAGGATAGAGTGTCGTTATTTACTCTGGCATTTCTTAGTTTTGTTGTTGTGGGGGTTTTGTTTGTATTTTTGATTAGTTGAGTACGTAAAGAATAAAACATCTCTTCTAATTGGTTGGCTCAGAATTCAGGGACCCATATTTTCTGTCTTAGGTTATTAATTTGTGTCTTAGAATGTTATACTTGCATCAAGTCCTTGTTACTTTGTCATTGCTTACTTATAAATACATAGTAACAGCACTCTTATGATGATAGATAAGAGGCAACAATTGAGAATGTTTCTCCTCAAAACTCTTAGGTGAACTTCAAAGACAGTCTATTTTCATCTAACACTTAGTATTTACATTCTGAATCTTCGCGTTTGCGATCTTGATTGGCAAATCATTTTTATTGCCCTCTAAATTGCAGGATGATGATTCTGATGTATATTGTCACTGTTCTACCTATTCATCCACCACATGTCCATCTCTAGTTTTTTCGTATCTGTATGTTGTCAAGGCAGTGAATTATATTGAATGTTTCTGAATCCTTCCTATGAGGACTTGATGCCAGATAAAGTTCCATTAGTGTATCTTCTAAGTATCATGCTGTCCTTTAATTTTAGTGCTCTGACTCTGAAATCCTTGATATTTCATTGTTGTTGTCTTAGGGGTTGAGGACAAGAATGGATAACCTATTAAGTCATTACCTTGTTTTGGTATTTTGTTACTTTTTTACATCATTACTTATTGAGTTCTATAGTAAAGAAGTCTGATAAAGGGTAACAGATTCCAGGAGAAGAGATAATAGAAACTTTGTTCATCACTATCTTAGACCTGATAGGAAGTATTCCAATTATTGCTACTGTGTCTATGTTTTCAGGTTATCTCATTTATGTTGTTGCTACTGTTATTTTTTTAACTGTAGCTACTTTTGTCAAAATTAAAGTAGACCAATTAGATCAGGCAGTATTCTAAGAAGAATGTCAATCATATAGAAGGAAAAAAATGTACAAAGGTTAGAGTTGGAATTTATGATGAAAGTGGTTGAAGGATATTATATTTTTAAAAACCAAAGTCAAAGCACACTCTATGCCTGGGTAAAACCAAATAAAAATTTAGAATCTCCTTTGACCCTGGGGATATTTTGAGAAAATAAGCCTGTTTGGTGTATTAAATCGTTCAGTTGATGACTTGAAAGGGTTAATATCCTCTTTTCTTATGGTTTGGTATCTAGTTTGTCAAGAACGCTTCCTGTTTCATAAACTATTATCTTTAAGAGAATGTTCAATGATTTACATTTAAAAATGAATTTTATAATCTTCTGCTTTTATATTATTCTCTGTTGGGTATGTCTTTATTCTGTCCTTTCAGTCCTCTTTTAAGTTCATACCAAGAGTATAAAGGAATAATAATCAAAAGTTCAAATAATTAGTTTTTATTATGTCTGTTACCTATACACAACAAAATGTATGTTAACTATCCCAAGAGGCACTGGGAAGATTGGTGGAGCTTAGAGTCAGATTGAATTAGGTTCACATGCAGGTATTGTCTTTTATAAGCTACATGACACTGGAAATGTTTAATCATTAGAAAGGTTCCTCCACAGAAAACAGAAAACATTAACTTTTGCCTTATGAAGCTGTTGAAAGAATTAAGTAATATGATTACATTAAGGGCCTATACAGCATCAGCAAAGAGCATGCAATAATATTGGGTCATCAGAAAAGTCATGACACATTTTTACATAGAAAAATATTAAAAAACAAACAAACAAACAAAAACCATAATTTTTCCAATGACCTGATAGTTGCTGTTATTCTGGAGATGGCTGTAGGGAATGCACACCCTTCTACATTTTTTTCTTTTTAGCTCTATTACTTTTTTCTGATTATGAAATTAATTCATTATCATTCTCAAAAATATATACAAAGGGCAGTGAAAATCACCAATACCTCCACATACAGATGTAAGTATTAGCATTGCTCTTTATCACTCATAGTGACACACTTTTATATAAATAACCATAGTCCACTATTCTATATATTATTTTCCTCTTACCTTTTCATAGCTCTAAGTATAATTATACATAATGTCTAATAACTATAAAATATTTTATTAAATGTGCATAACATAATTTATCTAACATTTATTTACCATGCACCTATTGTTAGATGTTTCCATTGTTTCTAAGTGCTTTTACATTATAAACAACTCTTAAGTAAGTATCATATTGCTGACATGTTTGTACACGACTGATTTCCACCATATTTAAAGTGGAATTTGTGGGTCCAAAACTATGTTCTCTCAAAATGATGATCTATATGGCTAGGTTGTACCTTAGTAAAGTTCTGCTATGGTGTAGGTACCTATTAAAACCATATGAGAATGTGCCAGGACACACACATACACACAAATACATACACAAGTATGTACATAGACTGTAGTCCCTCCTCCCTAAATGAGGAAGAAACAGAAAGCATGTTTAACTGAGTACAGTTTTGAAATGTGTTAGAGAAGTGGAGAGATAGAGGTATTCAGAAACCCACAGACAATTTCTCTCCTTTGTGTCCAAATTCATAGGGAATGTGATGGCTATAGAAAAATGAAACAGAAACAATCAACAGCCAACACAAACTGAGGCTCTACAGAGACACCTAAGCAGTGCTAGTATTACTGCAAGGACAATCAAGAGAAATCGACACGAGCTTGATTTGCGCAAATGGGAAAACCCGATAGCCACATCTATGTCAAGATAAAGCATGTAGGACAAGACAGTAACATGGAGGTTAGGGCAGCTGGATCCTACATGGCCAACTGCTTGGTTGGAAAACACACCAAGCACATGTGTATGTGTGCCCAGAGTCCTGAGGGGAGAATGGACAAGAGATGGCAGCGATGCCATCCCCCTCTGGGGATGCTGTTTCACTTTCACTCTTTCTGTCTCTCTTTAGTGAGTACATGCACTCTATAGAAAACAAAAACGAAAAAAAAAAAGAAAAAACCATTCTTAAATAATGAACCCATGTGGGGCCAGCAGATGGTGTGTTGGTTAAGGGCATTGGATTCCCATATGGCCGACCGTGGTACAAGGCTTAGACCGGGCGGCTTGCTTTCTCACTTTCCTTTTCTCTCTCTCTCTCTGGTGAAATTGTAAAAAAGTAATAATAGCAAATGGGATTAAATAAATGAATGAATGAATAATTAAAAAAAAAATAATAATGGACCAACACGGAGTACAGAAAAAAATAAGGGCCAGGGGCCAACAGGTGGCATAGTGGTTAAGGTGCTGAACTCCCATATGGTCGACTGTGGTTTGAGTCCCGGTCCTGGGCGCTTGAAACTCATGTTGGGCTTGTGTGTGTGAGAGGTTTTCCTCTCAAAAGCCTGAGAGGAAACTGGAGGAGAAGGGATTGAAGTGTGGCCATCCACCCGGAGGGTGATTGCACTTCCTGTTTCTGTCTTTCTGGTGAGCCTACGTGCCCTATAGCAAAAATCTCTCTCAAGAAAAGAAAGGCCACATAATTGTGGGGACGAGGAGGTGGCTGACCAGCCTGTATACCGGTTATGTCTGGTTGCTCTCTGTTGACTACGTTACTTTGCTATAGGGCATGTGCACTCAGTAGAAAGACAAAGAGAGGAGGGACCAGAAGTTAGTGTAATGGCTATGTTGCTGGATTTCCACGTAGTCAACCGCGGTTTGTGTCCCGGACCCGGTGGCTTAAAACTCACGCCGGGCACATGTGCGTGCGTGCCCAAGATCCCAAGAGGAGAATGGAGGAGAAGGGATTGCGGCATGGCCATCCCCCCTGGGGGATGATTTCTCGCTTTCTGTCTCTCTGTCTCTGTCTGTCTGGCCCTATAGCAAAAACCTTCCCCCCCCAAAAAAAAGAGACAAAAATAATATTCTTCTATTGAAAAAAAGATATTTCAGGATAAATTAAAATGTTCCATAAGAATTTATTTTTGCCAAAAAATCTTGATGATAAAACAAAAGGTCAAGATGAGGTGATAAACAAGGGATTAAAAAGAAGAAAAAGAAGGCAATGCAATATTTATATAAACTAATAAATTTTAAAAAGCAAGAAAGTTAATGGGGCAAAATATCAAGACAGTAACAGTAAGTTCAGACTGTAGACAGTCAAGTCAAATGAAGAGGAAAAAAGTTGTAGAGATTAAAAAATCACTTAGAGGGGGACCAGCAGTTGGTGTAATGGCTATGTTGCTGGACTCCTATGTAGTCAACTGTGGTTCAAGTCCCTGACCTGGTGGCTTAAACTCATGCCACGCGCGTGAGCGTGCATGCTCACTGAAGATCCCAAGAGGAGAATGGAGGAAAAGGGATTGTGGTATGGACATCCCCTCTGGGGGATGATTTCTCACTTTCTGTCTCTCGGTCTCTCTCTGGCAAATGCACATGCTCTGTGGCAAAAACCTCTCTAAAAATAAAAAATCACTTAGAGGAAACAAATATGCAGGAAAGTTACAGCAGATAATACATGCAAAACTTTGATGTTAGTAATGTACAGAATGGAAAAAAATGGGAGAGAAAAATATTGAATCAAATGACAGTGACTAATTATAATAATAATGATGACGATAATAAATATTTCTTGAATGTCTACTATGTGCTTAGACACTTTCATATATTATGCCATAACATGTAGTCGTTATTATTACCCCATGTTATTATAATTATAATTTTACAGATGATGAATTGAGATTCAGAAAGCATAATTAGCTTGCTAAAGGTTAGATAGCTAAGAAATGGGCAGTAAATATGACCATAAAGGCTGAACTCCTAACTTCTATACTCTACATTATAGATTTGCATATACTATTATATATTAATGGTATTCATTAATATTACTAGTGGTATGTATGGGTTCCAAAAGAATGCACTGGGTTCCAGGATAAAAATTATATAGTTCAGCACTTCATTATATTCTTGTGAAATTACCAAAGTTCCAATAAGAGTGAATTCCCTACAAGGAAAATAAAAGGTCTCAAACTCTAACACAGCAATACTATATTTTATAGGAAGAATTATTACGAGCTTCTGCGAGGGTGAAAACATAAGTTAAGAATAGTATTGTTATACATAAGGACAAAAGTGACATATTCTGTTCTTAGTATGTAAGGTCTTAGAAAACACAACATCCTTGAGTACTTCTTTTTCTGTTTTTGTTTTGTTTTGTTTTGTTTTTTTAAAAAAAAACTAATTAGATAGGGCATGTGAACTCACCAGAGAGAGAGAGAGAGAGAGAGAGAAAGAGTGAGAAATAACCTCCCAAGAGGGATGGCCTAACCACAATCCCTTCTCCATTTCTCCTTTTGAGATTTGGGGCATGCATGCTCACATGCCTGGCATGTTTTGGTTTTCAAGCTGATAGGTCTGGGATTCAGACTGCACAGTCAGCTGTCAAACTGGCTAGACCAAGCTAGACCGAGTCCCTTTTTCTTTCCTATTCTTTCCTTTTTTTCGGGGGGGAAGGGGCAGGTGGGAGTAGGGGGGAGAGATATTTGCTATAGGGAGTGTGCATTCACTGGAAACACAGAGGGAGAGACAGACAGAAAGCAAGAAAGCACCCCCAGGGGGATAACCATACAGCAATCCCATGTCCATGGGATCTTGGACATGCACGCACACGTGCCTGGAGTGAGGTTTAAGCCACCAGGTTCAGGACTCAAACTATGGTTGACTACATAGGAGTCCAGAGACATAACCATTACGCCATCTGCTGGTCTCCTAAGTCCCTTTAAAAATAATAATAATAATAAAATAGTCTAGCTCGCAGGACAGCATAGTAAAAACTAGGAATTTTAGATTAAGAAAGGCCAGTATGCTAGAATTAGAACTGGAGATAGCATGTAGAACTGTAACTCCAGGAGGTAAGATAAATGAGTAAAATATCCTTGAAATATTTTTAAAAGTTAGATATTGCCAGTCCCGTAGAGTAGCAATTAAATGCTGTGTGAAAGGATGGCTGACTGCTGACTACAGTTCAAATCCCAGCCCTCCAAGTTGAAAAACATGCCAGCATGCCTAGGATCCTTACAGGAAGGAGCCATAGAGAGAAAACAGGGGTTGCAGCGTGACCAGGTCCCACTGGAGGGCACTTTTTCTCTCTTTCCTAACTCTCTCTTTTCCATTCTCTCTCTCTCTCTCTGTCAAGTGCACATACCATACCTTCTGGCATTAAAACAAAATGGGTAGGGATTGTGGTGAAAGATTAAGTGTTTGGTAATACATAAGAAGCACCTAGTATTTACTCTTACTTTAGAGCTCATTAATCAAGAAATTAAAGATAAAATTTAAGTTTTAAATTAATATAGATAACTATTATGACAGTGTATCTCAGGGAGTCTACCACAGACTGCCTATACTAGAGTGACCAGATGCTTGCTTAAAAGTAGATTCCTGGGCCAACTGGTAGCTTGGTGGTTAAGGTGGCTGGATCCCACATGGCCAAGCACATGGTTCAAATTACAGACCTAGCAGTTTGAGACACTCACCTGGCTCATGTTTATGCTTGCCCAAAATCCCAAAGAGGGAGAAATAGAGAGGGTACTGTGGCATGACCATGCCCAATAAGGTTTGCTTTCTCAGTTTTCCTCTCTCTCTCTCTCTCTCCTGCAAGTATACAACCCCTCCAGCAAGTTACCAAAAAAAAAAAAAAGTACATTCCATTGAGACATTATAAATCAAAAACTTTAATGAGGAATGCTAAGAAATCTGTTTTTATTGTTTAGTTTTTGTGGTATATACTAAAGCATGAAAGAGTGAGGACCATTTATGTAGAAGAATCAAAGCTTGAGAATACATCTTGTACAAACCTTATATAAAATGAAGGAAATGAAATAAAGATACAGACGATGGAGCTAAAACTTGATATCAGAAATAAAGAAAAAAATTATGGAAAAGCAAATTTAGAGCAGAAATTGGGCTGACAAAAATCAAAATGAATCTTATCTGTTCGTATTTTTTGTTGTTTTTCTTTGTTTTTGTTTTGTTTTGTTTTGTTTTTTAGAGAGAGAGATTTTTACAATAAGGTTCATGTGCTCACCAGAGACACAGAAAGTAAGAAATAACCATTACATACCTCCTGCCCCCAGGGAGAATGGCCATGACACAATCCCTTCTCTTCCCAAGATTTTGGGCATGTACCCACACCTGCCCAGGGTGTTTTAAGCCACCAGGACCAGGACTCGAACCATGGTCAACTATGTGGGAGTCCAGCTATGTAACCGTTATGCCATCTGCTGGTCCCCAATCTTATCTGTTTAACAAGAGCACATAACAACTTACCTACCAAAAGAATAAGATTTTCAGATTGAATCAAATAGCTAACCCAATAACAGGCTTTCATTACAGATATTTTTAAAGTAAAGGGATTGGAAAGTATTCTAAATCAAGTTACAAAGATGGCAAAATGTGAATAAATCCGAGACTTGGTTACAATTACAATATAAAGATGAATTTAAAATAAAAACTATCAAGCCAAAAGGGCATTTTATAATTATAATAATTACAATCCAAAGTACAGATGTAATCATTATAAATCCTCATAATTCAAGTATCATCACATACTTGAAATATCATCCAAATAAATCAAAATGATAGGAAGTCAAAAGAGAAAATAACAAAAATAGTAAGTACTGTATTTAATAAAGTTTATTATTTAGATCGACTCTTTTATATGCAAGTCATGTGCCAAAGGCGCAATCAAAATTAAATTGAAGGACATTTAGAAAGAAATTTGGCCTTTAAAATACCACACTAACCACTCAGGGATGTGGTTAAAATTGTTGACAGTTGGAAAAGGTATAGTTTTAAAGACATTTCTAGCAATTTTAAAAAGGGAACTAAATGTGTGATTTAAGAAGTTAGAAAAAAGGCAACAAAAGATCTAAATACCTAAGAAAGAAATTAAATAAATTATGTTATGAAAGCAAAGCAAAATAACAGAAATAAACTATAGTTCTTTTTCTTAAATGTTAAGTGAAATAGAGAAAGAGTTGATCCGAGAAAGCTTATTAAAGAAACAAAAACAATATGAATATAACAAAGATTGTTTTTTCAAAAAGCAAAATTATATATAGAAAGAAAACTAAAAAAATTATGCAAAGATCTTATAAAATTTTGATAAAATATATGACATCTTTAAAAATTATAAATTAGCAAAACTTAAAGAGAAATAGAAAAAAAGTTAACAAAAATAAAATAACTGACAGGAAAAAAATGTCACTCTCATTTCAAAAATGTATCTGACGTAGAAGTTTTCAATAATAAATCTTATCAGATATCAGAAATCAAATACCTACAGTGGGAATTAAATGCTTACAGATCATACCAGATGGAAGGAAAAAAACAACCAATTGCTTTAGAAAGTTACAGGACATACAGACCAGCCGTTAGTGTAATGGCTATGTCGCTGGACTCCCACGAAGTCGACGGCGGTTCCAGTCTCGGACCCGGGGGCTTAGAACTCACGCCGGGCGCGTGTGCGTGTGTGCCCAAGATCCCGAGAGGAGAATGGAGGAGAAGGGTTGCGGCATGGCCATCCTCCCTGGGGTGTGATTTCTCGCTTTCTGTCTCTCTCTGTCTGTCTGGCGAGCGCACGCACCTTATAGCAAAAACCTCTCAAAAAAATAAATAAAGTTACAGGACATAAATAAATCACTAAAGCCATATTTACAGAAAAAAAACTAAAAGCAAACAAAAGAAACTATAAATCTACTCCACTAATGAATATCAGTGGGAAAAAAATAGGCTTTAAGTACATTTGCAGTTTGACTCTGAAAAATAAGGCAAACCATAAAATAATCAGAGTTGTTTCAAAATATAGAAAAAATATTTACCATCTGTGTAAGTTGAAAGGATAAAAAACTTACAAATATTTAAGGAATTTCCATATTTTTAATAAAAGTATTAAACTTTCACCTTTTAATAGGTATCAAAAAGGCTATTAATAAAAATTCAGTGTTCATTCTTGGTTATATGTTTAAAATTCCTTAGGAAATTGGAAAATGATGACACTTTCCCTGCCATGAGTCTTGCTCTTTTTTCTCTTTGTCTGACTGAAAGGTCTGCCTTTTGTCTTTTGTCTAGGATGGAACAGTAAAACAGTAGAGGCTAGAACAACCACCACCAAAAAATTAGGAAAAAAAAAAAAAGATGCTCATCTTCACTACTATTACTTAGTTTTCTAAAAAATATTAGCTAATGATATTACATGAGAGAAAACAAGAAATTTTGAAAAGGAAGGAGAAATCATTTTACTCATAAGAGATATCATTTCACTCAAGCAAAATCCAAGGTAATTAACTGGGGAAAAAGTTTAGTTGATATGAGTTAGGGGCATTTCCAGGCTTCCCTATTTAAAGAATATATAAACAATATGAAAAATAAAATAAAAGGGAAGAGAAGAGCCCTCCTTTCAGAAATAAGCTGCTGATAAAGGAAAACTTTTTTCTTTATACATGCAGACACACACCTTATCTATCACACGCATAAAAACTGCACACGAACTTAATTCCTGCCTTTACTAGCTCTTCATGTATTGTCTAAGCAGAATAACTCAAGATAATTAGAGCCCCATATAGATAGCACATTGCATGTTTTGGGTGATAGCTAATGATTATTACTGTCAAGAAAGAATGAAAGAGAAAATCAGAAGAAAAGAGAAAATCAGAAGCAGGGAGAAGGGAGAAAAGGAGGAAGAGGGAAGAGACAGAGGAAGGGAAAGAACAGGAGAGGGGAGGAGAGGAGAGGAAAGGATGAAGAAAGGAAGGAGGAGAGGAAGGGAGGAGAGAATAAAGAAAAACATTGGGTGCGTGTGCGCGTGCCCAAGACCCTGAGAGGAGAATGGAGGAGAAGGGATTGCAGCGTGGCCATCCTCCCAGGGGGTGATTTCTTGCTTTCTGTCTCTCTGTCTCTCTCTCTTTCTGGTGAGCGCATGTGCCCTATAGCAAAATCCTCTCCAAAAAAAGAAAAACAGTGGTCTGGTCTGAGCAATAAGTACTCTATCCAAGTGTAGTCAAGCCTTTGCTAAGAACCTTCCTGATTGTCAATGTAGTCGCAATATATTCAAGATTCCCAGGACACACTGAGACAGAGAGACTGCGAGCATATTTTTCTAAGCTTGGACACGTCTGTTAGCAATACTACTCATGGCTCTGTGCAGATATGGGTTTCTGTGAAAACAAAATTAATAATCTTAGTACAGTAAATTGTGATCCAGGAGTCTCAGGATGCAATTATTAACTCCGATATTTTTTAAAGGTTTTTACCATAAGGCACATGCACTTGTGAGGGAGAGACACAGAGACAATGAGAGGGAAAGTGAAAAAAATTACCCTCCAGGGTGATGGCCATACCACAATCTATTCTCCCTTCTCCTCTCATTTGGGGCACACATGCACACATGCCAGGTGTGAATTTCACCATGAGGTCTGAGACTATCGGTCATGTGGAATTCCAGCGCCTTAACCACCACGCTACCTGCTGGCCCCTTAACTCTAACATATGACATGCCACTTATGGTACTTTTGTGATATCAAGCAGGCAGAACTTTCTCATAAAATAAGAAGGGATCTTTTTGCCAGCAGGTGTCATGGAGGTTAAGGCAGCTGGATCCCACATGGCTAACTGTACAATTGAATCCCGGACCCAGCACATATGTGTGCATGCCCAAAATCCCAAGAGGAGAATGGAGAAGGGATTGAGGTGTGGCCATCCTGCCTGGGGGTGGTGATTTCTCTCTTTCTGAGGAGCACATGTGCCCAATAGCAAAAGTGAAAAGGAAAAAGAAAGAAAGAAAGCAAAGAAGGAAAGAAAAGGATCTCCAAGTTCATGTACTTTTAAAATCATGTATAGTAGTTCCTATAATTTATATAAACTTGGAGAGAGTATATATCTCACTGGTACTTAAATACCTTTTGGAATATTTCCTTTCAGAAAAATGTGGGAAAATGTCTATAGAGAGAAATATAATTTCCCGGGTTAGAAACACTAAAATTACTTTGGACCCAATTTTCATCTTAAAAATGACCCATCTAAAAAGATATGCTTTTAAACTGGATACATTATAATGTAATTTAAATAGTTTGGAAGCTGTAAACTAAGTAGTAATAACTGAGCAGGCAAGCATATAGATTATAGTAATATTGTGTTCAGTTAGAACACTTACATTTTTCCAACATGATTCCTGTGGTACCTCATTTAATAATTGCAATAAGCACTAGATATGTAGAGGTTAAGTATAACTCCTACTGTATAGATGAGAAAACTTGGAACTAGGCAATAACAGTGTATCAGTCTCTTGAATCTTCCTACCGTTTCCTTTCCCATCGTGTGGTTGTGAGTTGTCTCTGAATCAGTGAACCTGGGGATCTCCTGGGGCAAAGATTTACTTAACTATGACTCATTTCCTTTTAATTATGTTTTCTCCAAGAATAAGAATCACAGTCAATGAGTTAAACTGTGTAAACATGATTATTCTATCAGAGCACTTAGATCACCACTAAATAAAATTTAATAAACCACAGAAACATTTCGTTTTTAACACTGTTTTTTTCCAAAGCACATAGTAATACTTTGCCCCTGTACGTGCCTAATTTCCATTCTAGAATTTGAAATGCAACACCCCTAACTTACCTCCATGATATTACTAGATTATTACAGAAGTCAAATCGTCTATAGTGCATTATTGACATGGTCTTTAAGGAAAAACATGTAATGGTCTTCTATTTTTTAGACAAGATGTGCCATTGAAAGCTTCTGAAGTTAGTATGAGACATCTATTATGAATGCTGAATTTCTTCTTTCTAAATATCTGCCAATGCATTGATAGTGTATCGTGCGGTTGATAAAAGCTCAGGTTCTAGTAAATGCATTGGCAGTTCTAGTGCTAAGAAAGCAACTCTTACTAGAAAACTCTGGAAAGATTATAAACTGTTTTTTGGAAGAAGAATAAAGGAAGGAAGGAAGGCAGAGAGGGCAGGAGGGAGGGAAGGATGAAAAGAGAAGGAAGGAAAAAGGAAGGAAGGAAGGGAGACTGTGTGTTACATAGTCAGCTTTGGTAATCACTTAGATGGGTGAGCATGAGAATGCTCTGCAAGCCTCGGTTTTCTCATTTGTAAAATGAGGCTTAGAGTTCTGTCCGGAAAAGATAGCTATAAGGGTTGCAGGATGGAGTACAGAGAAAGTATTGGGAGCATGGCTGATGTTTGATAAGCACTAACTATGAATCCATGTCTACTGTGAAAGGAATTAAACAGTCAGAACCCTGGCTTTGCCTTTCCTAAAATGTATTTCTAACTTCAGTAGCATTGTTTGTTCAATTTTCTGTAATAATCCATTGCTCCTGTAGTATTTTTTTTCACTTAATTTTTTATTTTTAAATTATTTTTAATTTAATTTATTTATTTACTTATTTTATTTTGACCAGAGAGAGACACACAGAGAGAGAAAGAGCAAGTGAGAAAGCAAGCCACCAGGTCCAGGACTTGAACCATGGTTGGCCATGTGGGATTGTCCAGAGCCTTAACCACCAATGCCACCTGCTAGTCCCCAGCTCCTGTAGTATTCTTATGACCAGTATAAGATAACCAGAATCCATAGTACATCATCCAAAGAAGGGCACTTCGAAAAGTTCATCAAAGAACAAATTATAAATTCATGCCGAGTTTTTTTTTCTTTTTTGAAGAGGTTTTTGCTGTAAGGCGTGTGCGCTCGCCAGACAGACAGAGACAGACAGACAGATAGAAAGCAAGAAATCACCCCCCAGGAGGGATGGCCATGGCCGCAATCCCTTCTCCTTCATTCTCCTCTCGGGATCTTGGGCACGCACGCACATGCGCTCGGCGTGAGTTTAAGCCCCCGGGTCCGGGACTCGAACCACGGTCGACTACGTGGGAGTCCAGTGACATAGCCATTACGCTAACTGCTGGTCTCTCATGCCTAGTTTTTTCATAATACACATTTTCCATCAACTTTTGGATAACTTCTCATAGAATCTATGCTATTGAATTCAGATACTTGTTCAAGAAGATTTTCATAGAATAAACACTATGTTTCATCTCAGAAAAATAAGAGGAGGGGTGTTAGGAAACAAAGAGTTGCTCAGTCCAGCCAGTATTTGTGTGTCTGTCATTGAATAACAGTATTTTAACTCTGGAAATAAACTGAAAGGAGTCCTTCTTTCCATAAAAGAAGAAAACAGTATTCCAAAAGAAGGTGCACTAGTCCAAGGTCATATAACAATTACTTATGTACGACTAAACTGAGGCCAGCCCCAAGGCATCGTGGTTAAGGGAGCTGGGTCCTTTGTGGCCCAAAACACAGTTCAAATCCCACCCTGATGGCTTGTAACCATGTTGGGCACGTGTGTGTAGGCCCAAGGTCCTCACAGACAGAAATGTGGGTGAAAGGATTGTGCCATGACAATGCCCCATTGGAACTGCTTTCTCCCTCTCGCTTTCTCTCTATCTCTGGTGAACACAGATGCCCATGAGCATATTTTGAAAAGTAGATAAGTATAAGGCCGGCAGATGGCGTGGCAGTTAGAGGCACTGGACTCCTACATAGCCGACCATGGTTCAAGTTTCAGATCTGGCAGCTTGCTCCCTCATTTTCCCTTTCTCTCTCTCTCTCTGGTCAAATTAAAATAATTAATTAATTACATTACATTAAATAAGATCATTCTTTTCAAAATTAGTAAGTGAAGACTAGACTACACCCAGTTCTTTGGTATAACCGGCCCAGTTTGCATCACAAGTGTTCATTTCTTGACTTGACAATATATACTAATTTGACCTGCATTCTTCTTCAGTCCTTTGCATTGTTCCTCAGAAATTTAGTAACAGGAAAGCATTCTGATGCAGTAGGAAAGATTCCCTCCCTTCTCTCTTTAATATCACTATTTATTACTGACCAAGCATCTTCTGTATCTGAATTAATACTATCTTTTAAATGCTAACATTTACCAAGAGCTTACTTAAAGTCAAAAACTGTCTAAGAGCTCAGCTTTAATTATCTCTCACCAGCTACTGCCCCATAAGAACATTGTATAGAAGGTCATCCTACCATCATAACATCAGAATCACCACTATTCTAAGAAATGCAGTCTGTAGCTTCCTCCCTGAATTTACTGATTCACATTTCTGATTGACCAAGAATATAAATTTTGGCAAATTCCCCAAATGATTCTCATGCTTACATAAGCTTAAAGCTTGCTAATTTACTTGGTACTTTAGACCTCTAAAATTCTACAGATGGCAAAAGCTGAGGTCCAGAGAGAAGTAACATATTCAAAGTCATGCAACCACTAAGTGGCAATCCTGGAATCATTTGTACATATGTCTGTTTGCTGCTTAAGAGTTTTCAGTATTTGATTAAGCATCTAGCTGAGCTTTATTCTTTAGAAAAATACTGCATTTTCAGCAGGCTCGATGTTCGCTCCTGTCCTCCGAGTTAATAATGTTCTTCATTTCCCCAACTGAACTTGCAGCCTGTGTTTTGTCAAGTTGAGTAGTGTTCACTGTCCACCACCATCTAGATCTTAGCGCCAAGGGTAATTTGGTTTAGAGTAGAAAGGAGAGATGTTTGACAAGGCTATGTCAGACTAACCACAATTTTTTTAAGAGAGTCGGGGAGTAAGAGTGGATGGTGCATTTGACATATCCTCACTGGGGTAATTCACCGTGTAATTGGCCAAATGCACAGAAGCCATCAGACGCAGCTGTACCAGAAAGGGATCCCTAGCGGAGGTAGTTTTCATGGTTCCTTCTATAACTCGTTCTCCCCCTGAGGGTTCAGTCTGCACTTCAGTTGTAATTAATTCAACTTTATGAAAGGGGAGCACAAAAACACCGCCGATTAACTCTTCTACTCTACTATATGGAGTATGTAGTACTACTTAGCCTACTTGGAGAGCTAGTCGAAGTTCCTGGAAAAAAATTCTTTAGGAAAAAGAAAAAAAAAAAAGAAATCCTATAGTTACTGACTTTTCGTACTTAAAGTGTTCTAAAATGTCCTCTAGTCCAGTGCTTCTCAATATTTAATGCACATAAAAATGACCTAGGGATCTTGTGAAAATGCAGATTCTCATCTGGTAGATCTAGGATCAGGCTTGAAATTCTACATTTCAGACAAAATTCCAAGTGATGCCAAAGTGGCTGATCTACCACACTAAATATCTCAGGGAGTGAAAATGAGTAACATGTTGAGTATCAACTCTGATTGACTCATGTTTGCTGTTTTGTGGACCACACTGAGTATTCCGTACTTGTGTCTGGGAGCAGCTGGTTGATTGGCAGTGCCTATCACAGGCTTAAGAATAGGAAACTTGACCTCAAAAACATCCCTCAATTTCACATACCAAAACCCAGAGATTACAGTTACAGGCTTAGGATCTCCTAAGCTAGTTAGTGGAAGAGCTAGGACCGAATAAAGCCGAATTATAAACCTAGAATTCTCTCCCTAAGTTGCACATTTTAATCACAGATTGCATGTGAAGTTGTTTTAAAATATCTTGCTTCAGCTCTATAATTGATAGAACCACTCACTGAATCCAATTTGGATTCCAGAAGCTGGAACACTCAGCCTAGCTCATCTTCTGAAAACTGTAATTTCTGGACAAGAATTTTCTGGACTTTAGTCTTCTTATCCATGAGATGAAGAATTCCATGCCTGGTCTTTGAAATTCATTCTGATATAGTAGAGGCTGATGAGATTAAAATGAATATATGAAAGCACTTTGACAATACATTAAATGACTGAGATAAATGGAGGGCATTTTTATTAAAATTGCTGTCAGAGAACAACATTTCCTCATAAGATTATTATTTTTGGAAAATATAGATGTATATAATCTTATCATGGTCATAGGTTGATTTTTTTATGACATAATGGAAAATAACTATTTTAATTTTCGTTGTGGAGGCATTTCTGATTTTCTTCCTGCTCGCAGCAAACTAAGCCCCATTGCTTCTACTTGTGGTCTGTGAAACGAGAGGCAGAGGCTGGAAAAGAAGGGACTTTGTTTCTGCAGCCAGGTTACAGAAAGAGAGTCAGCAAGCACCACCAAACCATTTCACAAAGCTCAGGTGCTTAGTATTTATAGATACAAAATGCAAGGATGTGCAAACCATCCCTCATTACAGTCAATCAAAGTCAGTCAGTTTCCCCTAAGTAATTATACTGATTCCTGTTTTATTTCAAATATTCATCCCTGGCTTCTCATCGGACCATTCTTCAAACAGATCTCCCTGTGATTCCGCACTTGATCAGCTTCTGCTGACCAAGAGACTTTTCTTATTTTCAAAATGGCTGCAGTCCTGCTAATCTTCAAGTAACCCTGCTTCATCCTCATCTTTACAATTAGGTGATTGGGAAAGGCATAATATTTTTCTGTGTTTTTCTACGCAAAAATGCTTCATGACTTTCCAGATGACCCTATGTCTGGCCTATGGAAGCATTCACTGGCATGAGAAGAGACAGAATAAAGCCAGCCAAAGTCTTGCTAATGATGTCTTGTTCTCAGTCAAAATGGCTTCCAGTAGCAATAAGGCCCTATGTTTTCTCATTCATGTTCAGAAGTGGAGATGGGAACTTGTTTTTATCCAAAAACCTCTAATAAGCCTTTTCTTTCTTTTCCTTGGCTCAGTTAATTTAGGCCTTCCTGTCCCTGAACCCATCTCTGGCAAGGGAAGTGCCAAGACTAGCTTAAAGCAATCATGCCCACACACCTGGAATGGGGAGTCAATCTCTACTGCTGTTACAATGTGAAGGATAGGAGATGCTAGAGGGAAAATACAAATTAGTCTTTCCTGCCTGTATAAGTGAACTTATATCTTCTCTTCCTATTCTAAAAGTGTAAAGTTACAAGTGTCATGGCAATGGTTACCTTTTTGTTATACATCTAATTGTACGACAAACTGGATGGTGGGCTCTGAAATGTCTCAATATTAAAGCAACCCTCCAAATAATGTAGTTTCATTTTAAGGAAGATGCAATAGAAATTCATTGTTTAAAGTTTTGTGTTGGCATATCAACGTACATATTCATAGGGTACCATGTGATTTTTCAGTACAAGAATATAAGGTGTCATGATTAAATCAGGTTAATTAGTATATACATCATTTCAACCATTTGTCTTTACTTTGTGCTGGGAACATTCACAATTCTCTTTTAGTTACTCTGAAAATAAGTTGTTAGCTGTATTCACCCAGTTTCATAACACTAGAAATTATTCTGCCTCTCTCGCTGTAATTTTGTCCATTAATCACATCCTCGTTTATACCCCTCCCCCATCTTTCTACTTCTAATAGTAGTCATTCTTCATGTTTATACTTCCTTGAATTTATACTTTTTTTCAATTTCTACATGAGTGAGAATGTGTGGTACTTCTTTTTCTGTGCCTGCCTTATTGGCTTATTTCACTTAACATAATGCACTCCAGCTCTCCCATTGTATCTCAAATGACAGAATTTCATTATTTTAAATGACTGTATACAGTACTCCATTTTATATAAATATCTATCATTTTGTT
Organism: Tupaia belangeri chinensis; assembly: GCF_000334495.1. NCBI lineage: Eukaryota > Metazoa > Chordata > Mammalia > Scandentia > Tupaiidae > Tupaia > Tupaia belangeri. The sequence continues at coordinate 826,835 of NW_006203646.1, forward strand.
CTAAATTTCAGGGTAGAGAGTGCTTTAGGTATGTGTCACCAGAGAGAGAGAGAGAGAGCGCAACAGTAAGAGGGAAAGAGAAATCACTCCCCAGGGGAGATGACCTCACTGCCATCCTTTCTCTACTCTCCTTTTGGGATTTTGTGCATGCATGTACACACACCCAGTGTGACTTTAAAACCACTGGGTCTGAGACTCAAACCACAGTCGTCCATGTGGAAGTCCAGTGCCTTAACCACCACGCCACCTGCTTTTCTTTACCCATTAGTTCATTGCTGGACCCTTAGGCTGATTCTGTATCTTGGCTATTATGGTTAGTCCTGCAGTAAACACTGATGCATATATATCATTGTCACATATGATTTCCTTTTCTTTGGATGTACAGAGGGTCTTCAAAAAGGTCACAGAAAATACATATTATGAAAAAAATGTATTTCAAAATATTGTGGTCTAAAATAAGCTCAAATTTTAATTCCATTTTTCCAAAACCTTTTGAAGTCCCCTTATATCTTTAAAGTGGGATTAGTGGGTCATACCACAGTTCTGTTTTTTGATTTTTGAGGCTTCTCCTTGTTTGCCACAATGGCTGTACTAACGTGCATTGCCTCCATCCTAAGTGTCTTTGCCAGTATTTTTTTGAATTTTTAATTTTGTTTTGACCATGACCATTCTAACAGAAGTGAGATGACATCCCATTGTGATTTTGACTTGCATTTCCCTAATGATTGGTAGGGTCGAGTATGTTCTCATATGCTTGTTGGCCATTTTATGCCTTCTTTGGGTAAGTGTTTATGTCATTTGCCCATTTTTTAACTAAGTAAAATGAGTTTTTTGGTTGGTTGTTTCTGCTGTTGGGTTGAGTACCTAGTATATTTTAGTTATTAATCCCTCGTCAGGAATATACTTTGCAAATATTTTCTCACATTCTCTGCACGGCCTCTTTGCTTTGTGATTATTTCCTTTGCTATTTAGAAGTATTTTAGCTCGCTACAATCCCATTTCTCTATTTTTTTCCTTTTGTTCCTTGCATTTTGGTAGTTGATTCAAAATGGTTCACCCTTACCAGTTTGAGGTATTTCCCCTGTGTTTTCTTCTAATAGTTTCATAGTTGCAGGTTTTTTAGATTTATATTTTTAGTATATTTTGAGTTGTTTTTTGTATATGGTGAGAGATAAGGGTCTAGTTTCATTCTTCTGTAAATATGTCCAGTTTTTCTAGTACCATTTATTGAACAGAGTATTTTTTGTAGTAAATGTTCTTGGTACCTTTTCTGAAATGAGCAGGATATGTGTGTGTGTATGTGTGTGTGTTTGTGTGTGTGTGTTTTCCCCTGTGTTCTCTGTTCTGCTCCATTGGGGTCTACATGACTTTCCACTTCCCCCTCACCCCCAACACCCTCATGGTTTGTTTTGGTTTTGATTTTGTCAATACCATGCTGTTTTGGTCACTATAGCTTTATAATATGAGTCTTCATAAATTTAATGGAAAATGTGTATTATTGAAAAAAAAACTATGTTTGGATTTTTTTTAAATGTACCAAAATAAACTTGTACTTTAAGTCCATTTTTCATGAACTTCTTGAAGTTCTCTCTTATTTTGAAATCCAGTACCATTATTTTTGCTCAGAATTGCTTTGGCTATTCAGGGTCTTTTATGATTCCATATGAATTTTATTATTTTTTCCCATTGCTGTGAATAATGTCAATGACACTTTTATGGGTATAACACTAAATCTGTTGATTACCTTTGGTAGTATGGACATTTTAACAATATTAATTCCTTCTATCTATGAGGATAGGATGCCTTCTGATTTTTTTCTGTCTTTAATTTCTCTTTGCTATTTTATAATTTTCATATAAACTTTGGCTATTTTCTAAGTATTTTATTTTCTTTAAAACTATTGTAAATGAGATTGATTTGTAAAATGTAAGCTATTAGGGTATAAAAATGCCACTCATTTTTTTCTAATGGTTTTGTCTTCATCAACTTTACTGAATTCATTTTATCAGTTTGGAGAGTTTTTGTTGTGTTTTTAGATTTAGATCATGACATCTACAAACAGGGACAATTCCATTTCCTCCTTTCCAGTTCAAATGTCCTCTATTTATTTCTCTTGCCTTATTGCTCTGTGCTTTGGCTAAAAATTCCAGTAGTACAGTGAGTACAAGTGGTAAAAATTAACTTCCCTGTTTTCTTCAGTTTTTAAAGAAAAGCTTTCAGTTTTCCCCCCTTCAGTATGATATTAGTTGTGGGTTTGTCATATGTGGCTTTTATTGTATTGAGGTACATTCTTTCTAGCCCTGATTTTTTTAGTGTTTTTTTTTTTATCATAAATTGATGTTGGATTTTGTAAAACAATTTTTCCACATCTGTTGAGGTAATCATATTTTTTCATCCTTCATTTTGTTGATATGTTGTATCACAGTTACAGATTTGCATATTTCGAACCATCCTTACATCTCTGGGATAATACCAACTTGGTCATGGTGTATAATCCTGATGTACTGTTGGAGTCTATTCACTAGTATTTTGTTGAGGGGTTTTGCATCTGTGTTCATTAGGGATATTGTCTTATAGACTTCATGCTGTGTTTGTTTTGTCTTTTTCATATCAGTATAATACTGGCTTCATAAAGTGCATTTAGAAGGATTCTTTTCACTTCAGTTTCATGGAATAGTTTGAAGAGAAGTGGTATTAGTTTCTAGTTAAAGATTTTTGTAGAGTTCAGCAATGAAGCCATTTGGTCCTGATTTTTCTATGTTGGGAGGCATTATTACTGATTCAACCTCATTAGTTTTTATTGTTCTATTCAGAATTTCTTCTTTGTTTGATCTTGGTAGGTTGTATATGTTCAGGAATTAGCCATATCATCTAGATTTTTCAGTTTGTTGGCATATAGTTATTTATAGTAGTTTCTAATTACCTTTCACATTTTTGTACTTTTATAATGTCTCTATTTTTGTTTTGGATTTTACTTTTTGGGGGTCTTTTTTTCCAATTTAATCTACTAATGTTTTACTTTATTTTATTTATCTACTTAAAAAATTTTATTTTTTTCATCTTTTGTATTTTTATTCTCATTGATTACTTCTCTGATCTTTATTATTTCTTTTCATCTGCTAATTCTGGGATTAATTTGTTCTTGATTTTATAGTTACTTGATGTGAATGATTACATAGCTCATTTAAAATATTTCTATTTATTTGATGGCAGCATTTATTGCCATAAACTTCCCACTTATTACTGCTTTTGCTGTGTCCCTTTGGTTTTGGTATATTGTGTATTTATTTTTACTTTTTGTGGAAATATTTTAATTTCCATCTGATTTTTTATTTATATCAGTCATCATTCAAGAACATGTTATTTAGTTTCCATGTATTTGTATGTTTTCAAATCTTCTTGTTAATGATTTCTAACATTATTCTATTTTAGTCAGCCAAAGTCCTTGAAATGTGTTCCATTTTTTAAATTTTTTTGAGATTTGTTTAATGACCTGAAATGTGATCTATACTGGAAAATGACCTATGCGCCGATTAGAAGAATTTGTGTTCTGTAGCTGTTGAAGCAAACATTCTATAAATGTCTGTTAGGTCAATTTGGTCTGTGATATAGTTTAATCCCAGTATTTCTTTGATCATTTTCTATCTCAGTCTGTTCAGTGCTAAGAAGAGGGTATTGAAATAGCAAGGTTTTGTTTTATTGCAGCTTACCTTTTTCTTTAGCACTAATAATTTCGCTTCATATATTTGGGTCCTCTCATGCTGAGTACATGTATTAAGTCGTCGGGAAAGTCCAGATGTATTTTTCCATGCGAAGATGTGTCATGACTTTCCTGATGACCCAATATATTCAAAATTGTTTTCTCTTCTTTCTGAATGATCCCTTTTGTAGTATATAATCTTTTCTTGTCACTTTTTATGGATTTTTGATTGAAGTATATTTTATCTGATATTAGTATAACAATTTCTGTTCCTTTTGGTAAGAAATATCTTTTTCCTTCCCTTCATTTTCAGTATAGGTGTATCTTTAAGGTGAAGTGAGATTTTTGTAGACAGCATACAATTGGGGTTTGTTTTTTGTCTTTTCAATCATCTCTATATTTTTTATGGGTCATTTAATCTGTTTGCATTTAGGGTTATTATAGATAGAGCAAAACTTACTCCTGTAATTTTGGCAGGCATTTTCTGGTTATTTTGTGTGTTCTTTGTTTCATTTTTCTTTTATTGTCTATCTTTGTGGTCTAGCAATTTTTTGTAGTGACATTAATTTGAGTCTTTTTAAATTCTTATTCATATATCTTGTTTACAATTGTGACATATATATAATTGATATATATGTTGATACTGCCACTTTGCTTTCAAATGTAGGATTCCCTTAAGAAATTTTTTGTAAGGCCAGTTTAGTGATGCTAAACCTGATATTCTCTCAGGTTTTGCTTGTCTGTGAAAGAATTTATTTCTTGTTTTATTCTGAAGGATAACTTTCTGGTTAGAGTATTCTTTTCTTTGTTGGCAGTTTTTTCTTTTAGGCTTTTGAATTTATCATCCTACTCTTTGCTTCTATATAGTTTTTGCTGATAAATCCATTTTTATGCTGATATGAATGCCATTATACATAACTTAATGTTTTTCTCTTGCTGCCAGTTTTTGGTTTTTTGTTTGTTTGGTTGGTTTTTGTTGTTGCTGTATTTTGCTTTAGGGTGCATGCACTCGCAAGAGAGACAGAAAGTGAGAAATCACCCCCTCATGGGGGATGACCACACCACAATCCCTTCTCCTCCATTATCCTTTCCAGATTTTAGGCATGCACACACACACGTGTGGCATGAGTTTTAAGCCACTGGATCTGGGACTTGAATCACAGTCAACTACATGGAGTCCAACAACATAACAACCGTTACACCATCTGCTGGTCCCCTCTTGTTGATTTTAAAATTATTATTATTATTGTCTTTGACTTTTGACATGGTAATTTTAGTGTACCTCTGTGAGGACTTCTTGAGTGGAATCCTTTTTGGGGTCTTTGAGCTTGTTCTCTATGGATGTGCACATCCCTTCTAATACTTTGAAAGTTTTTAGCTATTATTTTATTAAATATATTTTCTGTCCATGTATTTTTCTCGTCTCCTTCTAGAACTCTCACAATGTGAATGTTAGTTTATTTGTATCCCATGAATCCTAAAGGCTCTCCTTTTTCTTTGGGGGGAGGGAGTATTATTTTTTTTCTTTGGCTGTATGATCTCAAAATATTTATCTTATAAGTCTGATATTTTATTCTTCTGCTACATTTAGTATGTTGTTGAAGCTTTATATTATATTTTAAATTTAATTTATTGAGTGTTTTAGTTTGAGAATTGTTTGGTTAATTTTTATAATTTCTATCTTGTTGAATTTCTCATTCTGGTCTTGAATTTTTTCTCTGTTTTTCTTGAATTATTTATCAGTATTTTCTTGTATCTTTATGAGCTTCTTTAGAATTACTATTTTGAATTCCATTTCAGATATTTTAAGAATTTCCTTTTTTTGGGGGGGAGGGAATCTATTACTAGAAAATTCTTGTGTTCTTTTGGCGATGTCAAAGACTTTTTGCTTTTTAATGCTTGAATGCCAATGTTGATCTGTGCATCTGGTAGAGTAGTCACCTCCTCCAATTTTATGGAGTGGTTTTCATAGTGTAGGATTTTTTCCCTTCAGAATCTGTCCTATAGTATCTATGAGGTTGTGTGTTTTGATGTTGGTTCTGAGTGGTAGAATAGTGTAGTCTCCATGGGATTTCTTCTGTTGTATAATGTTTGACTGAATGTCTAAGTATTCTAGATTTCAATTATTTATGGTAGTAGTGATGTAGTCTTGTTTGAGGTATAGGGATCACAGAGTGGACCACTTGGTCATAGGCAGTGATAAGGGCATATGGTATTGGCCAATAGTCTCTAGGGAGCCTGTTGGCCTCAGCTGTGGGGAGGGAACAGTCACCTGAGATGACAGGATTGGGAGTAGAGGCTTCCAGCATCTGGAGGGGCAGGGGTTGCTTACTGGGGGTGGTGCTGTGACTTCATTGGTTGCTAGGCTCAATGATGAATGGGCATGAGCCAAGTCTGGAGGACTCTCACAGGGAAAGGAATCCATGCACTCAAGCTTCAGTGTGTATCATATTTAGTACCTGTCAGTAGTCAATACCATCAGAACCTGGAGGGTTCCAGCAGTTGATCCCTGTAGTTGAGGCATTATGTGTATCAGGCTCATCAAATGTTGGTAGTGGAAGTCAGCGTATCCTGCAGGTTCCCACAAAAGGAGTAGGCCTTTGTAATAGAGCTGCTGCATGAATTGCGACTCTGGCAGTAGCTGATAGTATCTAGAGGAGAGAGTGGAGAGAACAGTGGTGCACTAGAGCAGTGGTGTGTCCCAGGTATGAGTAGGTATGTAGCAGATGCCAAAGAACCTAGAGGATTCCTTCAAGGGAATGGGGCCATAAGCTTGAGCCTCAGTGTGAGCCCATCCCAGTACAAGTCAGAGGCTGTTGGTGTGGAAGCAAATGGTTTCTGCCTAGGGGAAAGGCCATGAGCTTGAGCCATGGCAGAAGTCAGGCTTCACTGGGGAGGTTCCCATGTTCACTCACTGTTCCTTGGAGTTTTCCTCCCATTGTACTTGTCCTTGCAGGTTTCAGAGTATAAAATGCTGCATGGCTTAGTGATGGGCTTAAGTCCCTACTACTTGATCTAGCTGGAGTGGCAGCTGCAGCTGTTCTTGGGATTTTGGTGGGTTCTCAAAAATGTGAAGATGTATAAGTTGTCAGTCCTTAATTCAGGCTTCATTTAAACAGTGGTGTTGTTTCCAAAATTACACAGGTCTGCAGCAGTGCGGCCTGGGAGGTAAGATTATCCTGGAGAAGTTCCTTCCCTGGAGTTTGCAGTCATGTGGATAATAGGGACTTCCCTACATTGGGTCCAGAGCTAGGCAGAATGCTGGGCTCCTAAACAGCTAGGAATGCCATCAATGCTGATTTTCTTGTTCCAGAAAGCTTTCTTGTTTCCGAAAACTTCAGATCTTCTTTTTGTGGGTTCCAGTGCTCCTCTTTAAATAGTCCTCTGAAAATTTAGCCATCTAATTGTTGTTTTATTTCTTTATTGTGGAGGATACAACCTCTGGGTACTTTCCATCAGCTCTCTTGTCATAACTTCATTTTAAAGATGAGAAACTAAGGCTTGACTTGCCTAAGGTCTCACAGCTAATCAGTAGAAGAGCTAGAATTAAAAGCTGACTTCAAAATTCCTGCCTTCGAGACTTAATTAACCATTATATAAATGGTCTATCTATATTGGAATTTAGAATACTATTATACAAAGACCATCTATAAAATGTAATTTCTTATAATCATTATCATCATAATGAAACTCTCTTTATAGATGCATTTAATTTGCAGGAAGAGAGACATATTTCCCATAAATAAATGCAGCTAGAAATAAGTCTGAACACTTAGTTCTGCTGATGGATACAAGGTCTTCCTTCCCAAACTGTGATCCTGTTGACAGATAGCAAAAGGGGATATCTTGAGTTACCTCTTGCCTCAGACCACTACAAAGGTATCAAAACAAATAAGGTTCCAAATTAAGCATCAGGAAGAAACATTATTCAGTGTCCTTTTTTTGATCTGTGAATAGTGAAGTCTTAATTTTAGATACTTTCTTAGAATCAGAAACTAGATTCATCTAGCCCTAAACCAAGAGGAAGCTTCCTGAAAATGAGTTAATGCTAAGAGAAGCATGTCTGGATTGACACATCGATTTGTTTTATAAAGACTGAATAAACAACCAGAGTTTTTCCTTCTGATATCACTTCCATATTTGAGTTGGGGACTGTTTTATCCTCCCAAACCTCTCCCATTATGACATAGCCCAAGTTCAGTCCCTCCACCCCCATATACAATTTTATTTATCATATGCAACACTATTTTAGTTGCTTTATATTCCTTTCTCATTTTATCCTCACAACAATCCAGTAAGACAAATGCTATTATATCTGTTTCACAGTTGAAGGAACAGAGGTCCAGAAAGTTTAAATGTCTTACCCAAGATCATAGTTGTATGACCTTTCCCCTAACCCAATCTGTTTTTAGTTCGAGCACCCTGATTTTAACACCCACATGCTTAAACACAGTTCCACTGCTTCAGCCTGAAAGAATATGAATTTTTTACAAAATTACCCTGAGAGTTACTGGACTTCTGGGGCCCTCTCATTTTATAAGGTGGCTCTTCCTAAAATGTTACTAGACCAAAGTTAACATAAAAAGAACAGAAGGAAAAGGCAGGATCCTTCGAGTTCTCTGACTTGGCACTGAGTGGAATGTTGTGCAGATGCAGACATAACAGGCTCCCTCTACTTTCCCCAGACCTGGCAGGTCTACATTCCCTCTGATCCTACCTTTCGAAGGCTCAGGGCCTCCTCTATCCCATCATGCTCCATGCTCAAGCCAAGATCTTTGTCTTGCCCCATGCTCCTGTCCTCTGACTTGCCACTGTCCCTGTGGTGCCATGGTGGATGACTTATTTCCCAAATGTCTTCCCCTCAAAACATAAGACTTTTTGTTCACTCTTTTAAAGAGACATACAAATGATCCTAGGAGAAGTGTAGCATCAGGCTTAAGTATGAGGACTCTGAGATCAGACTGTCCAGGTTCGGATCACTGATCCCTTACTTAGTGATTGTGCTACTTTTAGCAAGTGACTTAGTTTTTTAGTCCCAGCTTTTTAATCTTTGATATGAGAGTTCATCAGTGTACCTACTTTGAAGGATCGTGGTGAGGAATGGATGCAAAAATCCACATAGCGTGCTTATAACTGGGCCTGGAATACAGTGTACATACCCACTAAATATGAATTAATGGAGCCAAGCTCCAGAGCGCAGCGATTTACAGTGTGCAGAGGGAGCCACTACTCCTACGTGATCCCCATAGTACAATCCCAGCCTCAGCAGCTTGAAAAACATGCCCAGTACACACATCATGTCCAAAATCCTGACAGGATAAGGAAATGGAGGAAAAAGAGGATTGTGGCACAACCAGGGAAGATGTGGATGACAACTTTTAAGCGAATCATCACCTGCCAGTGCATCTTGAAATATGACCTGATCAACTTTTGCATTTATTACTCACTATCGTAAGCTTTGGAAGGTTCTGAAGGGTAGAGTACCAGGCACCAGGTACTCTCTCTCTTTCTCTGTGCATATACATCCTCTGGCATCACATTCCTCTATAAAATATAGAAATAAATACATAAGTCAATTTTATACTGACTCAGTAGGTATTTCTTGAGTTCCTACCAGACATACTTCTTGCCCTCACAAAAAACACATTTTAATGAGGAGACACACTTTAAATAAGTACCTATGTAAAGTATACATAATTTTAAATGTAAATAACAGCCATGAAAGATGTGTTTATATAGCTATGATTGCATATAATCTGGAACTTGATAAAATAAGAAAGAAGTCAGGGAAGACTCCCCAATGAAAGGAACATTTAGACCAAAGTTTGAAAGGTGCAAGTTGGGCTAGCCCGTGGGTTGGTAGTTAATGTGGCTGGATACCACAGAGCTGACCACATGGTTCAAGTTCCAAACCCAGTTGCTTGAGAACCACACCGGCAGCAAGTATGGGTGTGCCCAAAACTCCTGAAGGCGGGTGCCCAAACTCCTGAAGGCGGGGGTGGGGGGGGGGGGGGGAAATGAAGGGATTGCTGCATGACCGTGCCCATGGGAGATGCTTTCTTGTTCTCTCTCTGTCTCTCTTGTCTCTTTCTAGAGAGCACACATACCTCTGACAAGTGTATGTGTGTGTGTGTGTGTGTGTGTGTGTGTGTGTGTATATATATATATATATATATATATATTCAAATTGTTTAAGTGTAAGGGAGTAAAGAAGGATAAATAGATTTCTTTCTAGCCTCAATTTTCTGATAAAACAAATGTTAAAAATTCCTTGGTCCTATTCAAATAGTTGCCCATTTTTCAGTACCAAAGTGCTCTACTGTGAAATTGTCTAAATCTTATAAATTTCATTGTTGTAATTAATTATTCACCATTTTTATTTGTTTTAAAGACATTTGTTCTATTATCACATTCCCCTTAGCACCAGTTATTTCACCTTTGTTGAACACAGTCAGGGCACTGGTCAGGAAACACTTAAGTTTGACAACATATTTTGTATTTTCGTTACTGCTGAGTCATTTTTTCTCAGTGCTTTCTTTTCTTCTTCTTTTTTCCTTCTTCTTCTTTCTTCTTCTTCTCCTCCTCCTGCTTCTTTTACTTCTCCTCCTTCTTCCTCTTCTTCTTTTTTAAGCACAACTACTCGATCCAGTGATAGTTGAGTATTAAACGTGTGGTTAAACTTCCACCCACAGAATTCAGTGACTTTTGTGACTCCATGAATCTTTCCCATCCAATCCAACTCAGTTCAAGAGCTCTATTTTGGCGTTACCCTCTTACCTCAAGACCCAAGCACACTTGGACTCCATAGAAGTGAAGTCTGTTGACTGTGTTTCCTGCACATCTGTGGAATTGAAGGCTACTTCATTCTGAAATCCTTCTTACATAGTCACAGAAATCCTGCCTGTGTGATTTACATTAGGTCAGGTCTCTGGAACTTGGCCAAATTAAATGAAAAACAGTAAGAGGTGGAGAGAAGTCAGGTTATGTGAACAGAGTGTACATCTCTGAAACATTTAAATGGAGCTTATTTTATTCTAGATTTTTTTTAAGTCTGTGGACTAAGAAATTCTCATTTAGAGTCAATATCTTCCAGGGGGGAAAAAGTTGTCAGATACTGAGTATATAGAAGCTTGGTTCCTTGCCTAAGGGGGATAGAAACTATAGTTGACTTCTACTTGAAGCAGGTTATAATTTCCCTCTAACCTAGAACTGTAGGTGGTTTTGTACATTCAAATACATCCTCATTAGCTTTTGAGACAAGGTTGGGGTCAGTTTCCAAAACCATGAACAAGAGAAAACCTTGAGTTTTCTAATGACCAGGGAAGAAGATGTGGATGACAACTTTTAAGCTAATCATCACCTGCCAGTACATCGTGAAGTATGACCTGATCAACTTCTGCATTTATTGCTCACTATCATAAGCTTTGGAAGGTTCTGAAGGGTAGAGGAGTATAGTTGACAGCCCCTCCTCCCCACTGCTTTTCCCTCTCAGTGATGTGTACTGTCATCATTCCTGACAATATGTGTAAGTCCCAGGAGGAAAATGTAGTTCCTCTTCACTAATGTTACATCCATTCTTCCCCCTCCCTCTACCCCTGCACATTAGAAACAGTTGGCTGGAATGCCTCCAGCCTTGTGGAATAATACCACAAATGCCCTCTGTGGTGTTTTTTAAAAATGGATTGGGGAAGTGTGAATTACTAGTTAGATGATGCATATAAAAATCTTTAGCAAGTCATAACCCATAATGCTTTGAGTGGATGAACCAGCTAATGAAAAGATTAGAGCAGTTGTTTCTCTTCAGCTTGGGACCTGAGTCAATAAACCAGATTAAAATTAGACTAGAACAAACCTTCATCTCTCAGGACATAAGCTCCCAGGTGTTAACATTTCTTTGAGTTATCAGAATTAGGGAGGCAGATTCTCACACATGCCTCTCTGAAACTTGTCAAAAGTAAAACCTGGCTCTATTCCATATTTCCTACAGACCCATAATATTTCAGAGCTAGTGCCTCCTTTGAATGAAAGAAATGTTCATTCAAATTGATAGATTAATAAATATAGATTCCTTTTCTTTATTCAGAAGTTTTCAATCTTATTTCAATCTCTTCTTTTATGTATAGTGATAACACTCTACATTCAACCTGAGTTGAAACTAGTGGCTTGTACTTTGTTAAATTAAGAAGAGATAGAAAAAATTCTACCAGCCTTCTAAAAGAAATTGTTCAGCTTATAATGCATTTTATTAATTGTGCTTTATTAACATTAAACACAGCAATTTGAGGCCCAGCCAGTGATATAGAGGATAAAGTGGCTGAATGCCTCATGGCCAACCAACTGTGAGGTTTGAGTCCTCAACCCAGTGGCTTGAGAAACAGGCTGGGTGCCCATGTGTATATGGGCCTAAAATTCCAAAAAAGAGGAAAAATGGAAGTATACAAGATTGAAGCATGATTATGCCCATGGGGAGGGTGTCTTCTCACTTTCTCTCTCTGTCTCTTCAGTGAGTTCACATGCCTCTGGCAAATTAGGAAAAAAAAAAACATATATATATATATATATATATATAGCCATTTGAATGAATTCTCCTCTCCCCAAAATTCAACATTCATCCTGTTGTAATCCAAATATCACTTCTAGAAAAAGAGCAACAACAACAAAACAGTAATCTGTGGTTTATATACTATTCTTAATACATTCCATGTAAGTTAACACATATAAAAAGAAATCATTTTCTATGAAAAATTAATTAGATACTGTGATGTTACAAGAGGACTGAACTAGTGGAGGGAGTAGCAAAGGCCTCCCTGAATCCACCTGGATGTTCTGGATAAAGATCAACAAGTCCCAGAGAGAGTAAGTCAGGACTGGAACCTGCTGTCACCTCCAAGGTCAGTGTTCTTTACATGCTGCTCTTGGGCTTTCAAAGGGGCAAAGACCCATGGGAGAAGGACCAGAAAAGAAGTAGGAAGGTATGTGTTTGTCAACAGTCTTCTCACTATAACTTTTACAAAAGCCTTATCTTTTCTTTTTTCTTTTTTTGGAGAGGTTTTTCACTATAGGGTGCATGCACTAGCCAGACAGACAGAGAGAGACAGAGAAATAGAAAGCAAGAAATCACCCCGCAGGGGGGATGGCCACGCCGCAATCCCTTCTCCATTCTCCTCTCGGGATCTTGGGCACGCATGTACACGCGCCCGGCGTGAGTTTAAGCCGCCGGGTCCGGGATGCGAACCGTGGTTGACTACATGGGAGTCCAGCGACATAGCCATTATGCTAACTGCTGGTCCCATAAAAGCTTTATCTTCTAGGGTCTTTGTAGAAAAGAATAAAGATGCTCCTGAGATCTGCCTCCTACTTTCTTTAAAAATACATCACTGTCACTCAAAACAGTAACCTTACAGTCTGACCAAGCTTACTTGATTTACCTACTTGACCAGCTGTGTCTTTTGTGTGTGTCAAAAACAGAATCTTTTTACCATATGATGACTTTAGGGTAGGACCACACAGGTCAATGATCCATTAAAAAAAAAAAAAAAAAAAAAGGAATTCATTAATATGATTCCTTAACAAAGAATCATTACTAAGAAAACCTTGAGATACACATTAGGATGTGGGAATTTAAAAATTGAAAGTCAGTGGGGACAGCAGGTGGCATGGTGGTTAAGGGTGCTGGACTCCCACATGGCCAACCGTGGTTCGAGTCCAGAACCTGGCAGCTTACTTTCTACTTTCTCTTTCTCTCTCTCTCACTCCCACTCCATCCCTCGCTGGTCAAATTAAAAAGAAATAAATAAATAAAGTTAAATTTAAAAAAAAAAAGACTCTTTAAAAACAATTGAAAATCAAGGACCAGCAGCGGGCATAACGGCTCTGTTGCTGGACTCCCATACAGTTGACCGTGTTTTGAGTCCTGGACCCAGTAGCTTAAACTCACGCCGGGTGTGTGTGCGTGCGTGCCCCAGATCCTGAGAGGAGAATGGAGGAGAAGAGGTTGCGATGTGACCATCCTCCCTGGGGGGGTGATTTCTCTCTTTCTGTCTCTCTGTCTCTGTCTTTCTGGCAAGGGCAAGCACCCTATAGCAAAAAAAAAAAAAAAAAACTCTCAAAAAAAATTGAAAATCAAAACAGCAAATAGGTTGCACCATATCTTCGAGCTATTAGTGTCCACTTCATAAGTATTTCTTCATCTTATACTGGTAATGATTATTAGAAAGAGATCAGGGTTTCAATCTGTAAACATAAATTTCACTACTGTCTTACCTCTTAACTAGCTTTGAACTACACATGAATGTCTGAATTTTGATTTGCAGAATTGTTATAAATTGCTGGTAGTATTAACTCCATCCTTATAATCTGTTGTGAGGTTCCAGGACCTTCACTATGGTATAACAGAAGGAAAAAAAAAAAAAAAAGAATCTCAACCATTTTATTCTTAGTGGATTTTATTAAAAACACCAATCCTCCTACAACTACCTGGGTATTTCAGCAGTATTTTCCCATATATACTTTCCAGTTCTATAGTCCCGATTTTGATTGCTACTTTTTCATTCACTTTGGTGGGAATTTGAAGAGTCAAAGATGTTGGCCTCCTCTTGCTCTCATAGAATTTGTATTTCATATTCTGGTTGGGTGAACTTCCTTTCACCTCTGAGAACACTGAGTACATGCTAGATAGATTCAGAGTGTTCTTCCTTTGGAAAGAGT
>NW_006203646.1:841563-873460 GCF_000334495.1 Tupaia belangeri chinensis
GAGTGGTTTAGATATTCCCAGGTGGTTAGCAGTTCATTGCCTTAGCATTTCAAGTCACTCAGGTCACAATGTCATTTCATGGAAGATAAAACCAAATCTTCTACCCACACACTAGTCACAGTAATTGGAAATCACACAGCTAGAATTTCTTAGATTTTTGCCATGTCTTATTCTTCACTTAATGATATGAGTGCTAGAGTGGGATTTAGAATTGCCCCATTCTCCTTTCCCAAGTTAAGCATGCAAAATGTTGTTAGGTCACTGAGGGTTGTGATTTATTTCTGTATGTGATCATAAACTAAAACAAGGACATCCCTCCAGAGCATTAGTTATGATGTAAAATGGTGTAGGGTGAAGCAGAAAACCTAAAACCAAATCAGAAATTAACTAATTAATTTATACATGTAAGACCTACTTTTTGGCATTTAGTAAAAGTTAAGCAAAATAGAACTGTTAGCCAAATGAGTTTCTTTGCTTGTTATGAAAAATGTTGAGATGGAAACAGGAACAAGTAAAAGAAACCTACTGATCCAAAATATTAGACCTGAATTTGCCTTTGTTAGAACCTCATCAGATAGATCAGTCTGGAAAATAAGTCGGCAAGGAAGTTCATCCCTCTAACCAGTAGAACAGCTGATTTCATGAGGCTACAGGACTGCCCTTATTCACAGAAGGCAGAGGGTTGTTTGTAGGAGAATGTGGAATGTTGGCACAAATAAATCAAGTTTCCCAAAATGTCAGCACTTTATTGATAAGCTCAATAACTCCATGTAAAGCTTGATATCAAGAGCAGATTGTTGAATGAGAAACAAAAGACTTTATTGGCATACGCCTAATTAACGGAGCCCCTCTAAAAACCTAGTTGACAGGAATGGACACATCAGTTAAAGGCTGAGACTGGAAAGCAAATAGAATAGATCCTTGGACTAAAGATAGGCTGCTAGCAGTAGCTTCTTGCAAAGGCCATTTACCTGCAGATAATGACAGCTTATCCACTTGTCTATCTCTTCCCTCCACTTCCTTTCATTTACTTTTACTTTCCTCTCTCTCTCCTTTCAATTACTATTAATGACATTCTTGAAGCTCTATGAATAGGTGAAAAGGCCAAGATAGGAAAATGTAATAAATATTTTGTATGTCTCAGGGCAATCGAGATTGCCACACGGTCCACCTGATTGGTTAAAGGGAAATTATCTCTCATTACTACCCTAATCAAAAAAGATAGTTTAGTTTGTGCTTTCTCCTCTGATTCTGCTACTCAAGTAAAGAGAAACGTAATGAGGGGGTCCATGTGTGCAAGTCTGGAAAGGTTGGTGTGGAAACTCAATTTAGAAAATTAGCTTAATTAGGCCAGTCCATGGTCTGGTGATTAAGGTAGCTAGATCAGCTAGATCCCACATGGTCTCCACTGAGTGGTTGGAGTCGTAGACTAGGAGGCTTGAAAAGGCTGGACACGAATGTGTCTGTGACCAAAATCCCCAAAGGAGGAGAAATGGAAGAAAAGGGATTGTGGCATGAACATGCTCCACTGGGAGGGGGTGCTTTCTCGCTCTCTCTCGCTCTCTCTCTCAACGACGTGCATGTGCCCTCTGGCAATTTTTTTTAAAAAATGGTAAATTTATGACAATTCCTATTTCTTCCATTTTCTAAAATTTCATCAACGAAGTATAACTTGATACAAAGCAAGCACTCCAAGACAGCACTCATAATTGAGGAAAATCTCAAGCTATGTGATGTATATTTAGGTAATTCGGAGCAGTAGCATTGAAATAAATAAAGTAACAGCTCTCTTTATCAATAGTGCAAATACGGAGGACAAATTACTAACTACCCCTAATTCTCAAACTTCTCATTTTTAAAATAAGAATATTAATAACTTCTTCTTCATAGGGTTCTTGTCAAGAACAAGATTAAATATGATAGTTGTGTAGAGCCTTTAATAGAATGTCTCACTCCAGTCAATTATAAGTGGACGCTGAGTATATTCTCTCTCTTTATGAAAGCTGCTTTTCAGCTTGGTGGTGTGGACTGTACTAAGACTTTCAGCTTTGCCATTATTTCTCTGGCCTCCACTTCTTCTCTTTGAGTCATATTATGCTGCTGCTGTCCAGTAGACTGGAAGTTTCCTCAGCATGGACCATAACCTAGCAACCCAGCATCAGTGCAAATTTGGAAGTACAGATTATTGAGACTCATCCCAAGCTTACTGACTCAAGAACCCTGGGAGTGAGGACTAGAGATCCATGTTTGAACAAGACTTCCAGAGGATTCCGATGCACACTTTAGTTTGAAAACCACTGAAAAAAATCATCACCTGTCAAAACATTACTAAACAGGCTCTCCGGTTCGACTGAATTACAAACAGCCTTTCTTGTTTGATTTTAAGACAGGCTTGAGGTATTGTAGAATAGTATTACATTGAGATAATAATCATTAACAGCCCAGAATTATCATACTATTCCATGACTTACTAGTAGTAATATTTTACATAACTAATTTCACTTTTATGATCTTCAGTTTCCTGCCCTATCAAATGCAAGTACAGGTTGTTCTTTTATGGTGTATTGATCTAGTTAGAAAAATATCCTTCTAATATTCAAAATTCACCTTATAAAAACAGATATGTCAAAGGGGAAAAAATAGAGATAATTGCTATTGGGTTTAATATCCAGATTTTAAAAGTTCTGGGTTTATTTTAACATCAAATATAAATACTATATATTTTTATTATCACACATAAATAAATTCATTTAATATAACAGATAAGTCTACACTGAATCCCCAAATACCAGGTGAAATGAGGAGAAGCAGCTATAATTTCACAGATGAAGTCAGAGTATGAGGTTTCCAGACCTCAATGCATGTCCCGGGTTCACAGAGCCCACCAGCATCTTCCTGACCATCTTGGAAATCAGAGACCAGAAGCCAAGGTCAAACAAAGAAACATCTCCTGTGCAGATGTGTGGGGGGAACATTGTGTGGCGATCTCTGTTGCCCTGAAAAACATGTCAAAATACTAAATTTTTCTGAAGCCATAGTATTTACTTATTTTTCCATTTATAATTATTTTCTATTATTTTCTAAATGTCAATTGAACATCCACTCTGGATCACTGAAATTATAGGCACATGTCATCACTCCCAGCCTTTAGTTTGAACCATGAATCAGACCTGGATCTCCCACGTGGTTCCAGCCAATTGGAGCACAGTGTCCCAGCAGTGCATGCTACTGTGACTGGGCCTGTTTTACATGTTTAACTCAGCCAGGTTTGGTGTCAGCTCCTACCTGTTCTGACAGTTGTCCAACAGAAGAGCAGACTTTCTGGTGGGCAGAGAGGGAAGATCTTGAACAACATTATGCATGGTGGCCAAAGGAATTTTGCTAAAAGCTATTTCCTAGGTAGCTAAAGTAAGAGTTAACATCCCAGGGAAGAACAGAAAATAAGCACAGGAGGGGCAATAGGCTTTCCATTTCTAGCAGTGTTCCTTGAGCCTTCCCCACCCCCAACTCTTCGGACTCTAACAAAGGAGGTTTGAATTCAAGCTCGCTCTTTTAGTAACTATGTGGCTTTAGGAAATTTCATGAATTCCTTCAGGAAAGCCTGGGAAAGAATACCTTCAGAGATGGGCTGTGAGTATTGGGGTGAAACAGTGGCTGCAAAGCACTGGCTCCTAGCAGGAGTCCTTCATGCTCCTTTCCTTCTCTAGCATTAGGGAACTCATCCTGAAAGCCATTACCTTGCTCCCCCTTCACAGATCTGTTTCAACATTTATGTAGTATAGTTTCTAAATCTTGGAAGCTTTTGAAATGAATTTTAATAATATATTTGTTTAGTATTTCTGTTAAGCAAAATGGTACCATAAACCAAACATACAGACTATCTGACCAGTGGACAGAGATTAATTATTCAATTATTATGTTCCAGTATATTTTATAGCTTCTAGGTTTCAAAATATTTTATATTTTAATTTATAATACAAAGCTATTAAACCACATTTGAAAGCTAATTGTTAATATATAATCTTAGCAACATTCTTTTTGCCTTCTGCATAATTCATGAGGCTCACAGCACTAAATCTTCTAATTAAGTGTTTGGTTATATTCCTGTTTCCATGCATCATCAGCACCTATTATTGGCCATTTTTTTCTTCCTTTATTTCAAAAATTATACTTGCAATTTATGTCTTCTGATTTTCCATCAAAATAAATGCATTCTGTTGTAAATAATACCTCATTGAGGATATAGCCTAATATGTATAATCGAGGCCTATTGAAAATAAGGCAGGGAACAAATGAAACATTTAATAGACACAAAAATGAAAAGTGATCCACGTATGATAATGTGTATGGTAATGTATTTAACTTGACTAATATGCACTGTATTCATACTGGGGAGACCTGTGTTATACACTGTACAGACATACAGTGATTAAATGTAACAAAGTAAGGCACACAGGCCCAGCCACCCTGGCACAAACAATGGGGCTGTAGAGGGTCTGGGCCACATGGGAGGTCTGGGGTTAGATCTGGTCTCAGCTTAAATAGGCCAGGCATGGAAGTAAGCACTTGCAATCCTAGCTAACAGAGGCTGAGGCAGAGGATAGTAAAGGTAAGACCCTGTCAAATAAATAAATAAATAAAATACCTATCTCTCCCTCTCTCTCACCTGCCCCCTTGACCCTCCCACTTCTATTCACATGTTTTATCTTTCTTTCTCATTCATAAATAAATAAAGCACATAAATCTTCCTCTTTTAAAAATGTATTTTAAATTTTGCATATATTTTTCTTAATGAGAGAGAGTAGTCCCCTCAACAGGGTCTTGCCATGCTGCAGTTCTCAACCCAGTCTCCCAGACAGCCAACGTCATGGTGGGCACAGGTCTACTCAATATATTCAAATGGATCCAGATCCAAACCCAGGCCTTGCACAGTATGTGGCAGTATCACATAGTGGTGTCCCAGCACCTGTGCCCCCATGAACGGATCAAGTATTTCTCTCTCTTAACACAACAAAAACATTATATAATAATTAAATATTTGGGAATCATGATATCAATATTTTTCCTTTACTTTTGGGACCAGCAGTTAGTGTAATGGCTATGTCACTGGACTCCCATGTAGTCGATCGTGGTTCACGTCCCGGACCCGGTGACTTAAAACTCATGCTGGGCGTGTGTGCGTGTGTGCCCAAGATCCCGAGAGGAGAATGGAGGAGAAGGGATTGCAGCGTGTCCATCCCCCTGAGGGGTGATTTCTCACTTTCTGTCTCTCTGTCTCTCTCTGTCTGGCGAGTGCACGCACCCTATAGCAAAAACCTCTCAAACTTTAAACTATGCAACCAACAAAATCCAGAGAGATGATTTGATTATCTGTGCAGCCAACTTAATTCTACTACTAAGGCTCAGAACTCAACTGATTTTAGTCAGCTCTAGGCTACTCTCTTCTTTCCTCCTAACCCTTTTCTCTTAACATAGCCACACTCCCTGACTCAGTCCTTCAGCACCTCTGCTATCCCTGGCCTCCAGCTATTTTACTCTTATGTTTAAATCCTTTGTTGCTCTGAATTCTACTGTTTGGCAGGTCACATGTGGCCTGTGTTTATATTGTTCAAAACTATTCCTTTACTGTATTTATATTGACATCCCAATTTTAAGGTGACACCTCATAACTCCAGGTTTTAAGCATTAATTAAATAAAATAGTACAGAAAAAGTACCTGGCATTCATACAGCAAGTACTTGATAATTATTCACTATTTTTAGCTCTAATTTTGTGATTAATTCATCTATAATTAGGCTACTACGTGAGCACAATGCAGTAATTAATCCTCTAATACTATGTCATACCTAGTGCAGTTTAATTTTTTTGTGTCCATGTCAAGTCTATAAAGTCTTTAAATGGTGTCACACCTGCCATTCTCTGTACACTCTAAGTAGAAATCAGGAGAATGATACTCGCAACAATCTATTATATCATTACATCATTTGAGAAATCGTCTAGGGTTGCATCATCATATCACAGAACAGATGGAGAAACAAACTCACATAGCATATAGTGGCAGAGCCACACTTCAAACTCCTGTTATGTAATTGCCAATCTAGCTCTTTACCACTATGGTCACTGTTACCTAAAGTGCCAGTCACAGTGTCTACATAGTAAGCACCAACGAAGGCTTCTCACCTCGGATTTCCTTTTTTATTCTCTCTTGCAGATGGACCCCCATGAGAACATCTTACTGAGCACTCTAGAGATCAAAAATGAAATGGCCACGTCCGAAGCCGTGATGGGACTTGGAGACCCCAGGAGCACCATGCTGGCCTATGATGCCTCCAGCATCCAGTATCGGAAAGCTGGGCTGCCCCGGCATAGTTTTGGCCGGAATGCTCTGGAACGACACGTGGCACAAAAGAAAAGCCGCCTGCGGAGACGCGCCTCCCAACTGAAAATCACCATCCCCGACTTGACTGATGTGAATGCCATAGATCGGTGGTCCCGCATATTCTTCCCAGTGGTTTTTTCCTTCTTCAACATCGTCTATTGGCTTTATTATGTGAACTAAATCATGGCCTCCCATGGGAAGCAAGGACTAGATTCCTCCTCAAACCAGTTGTACAGCCTGACGTAGGACTTGGAAAACACATCAATTCAGGACAAAAGTGATGCTAAAATACCTTAGTTGCTGGCCTATCCTGTGGTCCATTCCATACCATTTGGGTTGCTTCTGCTAAGTAATGAAATATGCTAAGGTCCTTGTGGTTTTCCAGTTAAAATGCGAGTCATTTGTACACATGCTGGCAAGACTGAGTCTGAGTGTTCCAGTTTGTCTGCTTAATATGCAGCCTACTCAGAAGGGAGTTATTTAGAAGATATTCTTAGAAAGCTGAATAGCATTGTCAGTCATTTTCCTGATAAGTGGTCAAATCCAGATACCTCCCATCTTCATTTCTAAGGTTGGTGTGCCGTGAGATGCCACCGTGCTTATGAAACATCTGCAATGCCATGCAAACATGTGACTCGGAGACTGTTTATGCCCATCGTTTTAAGGCGATAATGGTATCTTGAGAAGATTATTCCCACTGGGCTCTAGAAGATTCTCATATAGTTGGTACAGGAGAGGAGATGGTTAAGACAGAAACTCAGGAAACCAATTTGGTCAGTCTCTCTTTGCTCAAGCACAGGGAATCAACCCATGATGTCTTTTATTTTGGCATTTAGAGACAGGGAGACTTCTGAATATTATCATGCATGGTGACCAAAGAAAATTTTGCTAAGAAACTATCTTCTCGATGGCTAAAATAAGAGGTAGCAGCACAAAGCAGAGAAGAAACTCCAGAAATGACTGTTGTAACAAAATTAAAACAAGCAAGCATGACCTTATCAGCTCTACACAGCACCAGGTCTTATATATACTGTGTCCAGTGGCCAAAAGTGGAGTGAGAAGGATTTTTTTTTTCCTAACATGACAATATTTTACCAACAAACCTAGAACAGTTTTATAGCTTATGTAATTAAAAGACAAACAAGAAATAGAAATGTTCAGCACATTAGAAGTACCTTTGATGTTTCTGTTAGACTGGGAGTCATTAGTATACCAGACAAAGCCTAAGAAACAGGTTGTTTTTCTCAGGCAATATCAGTTGTCCCTGCAACATTTCCCAAAAGTTTATTTCTGAATTTAATAGGGCATTTCAAAAGAAGGATTTGTTCATTGCTTTAAAGGATTAATGATCCTTTCCAGCTTTTCTTGCTTTCAAAATTCTGATTATACTCTTTGGAGACAGGCAAAGTCAGGCTTTGGAGACATAGAATGAACTGTATTTTCTTATGTGCAATGAAACTCACCTTTGTATTTTTTTAAAGCAGACAGTACTTCAAAGAGTATGTCCACAAGGAGAGTTAATTAGTGAGTTCACTAGGTCTGATTTTTTTTAAAAGGGTGAACGTACTTTCATTGTGTATGTTGCAATCTGTAATTGAGGAAATGCAAAAAATAGGAAAGAAAAGATAATGACAAAGCCACATTAATGTGATGAACATTATGAGCCTCAGTTGATATTGCTGAAAAATATTTAACTGATAATCAGGCAGGCATGATGTATTGTTTTTATTCTATTTTTAAATTATGTCATTGTGCTTTTTTAATACTAATTGGACATATACATTCATATATGTTGGACAGGAAAGAGAATAAGCTAATATATTTAATTCCTATCAATGTGAGGCTTATATTTTGCTTTTCTTGTAGAAAATAATTGAATTGCCAAATTTTCCTTAAAGTTTGATTTGATTGATTTTTTCTTAGAGAATGACTTTCTATTTAAAAGCAAGCAAACAAGCAAAAAAAAAAAAACAAAACAACACAAAAAAACACAGAAGAGTCTTCTTTTCAGAATAACATCCCTAATTGTACACAGTAGCCAAGGCTAGTATCTGCTAGCGGATAAAATATGTTTTCTTCCTCTCATGATTCAGTAGCTCGGAATATGATGGAGCCCTGTTGCCCTTCCAACTCTCAGAGAACAACAAAAAGGTTTATCATTCAACTTTCTAAATTTGCCCCAAGATGGAAAGGTATTATTATTATTTTTTAATCAGTGTAGGAAACTCTGGCCCTTAGATTCTGTCATATATTCAGCCACCTTTGAGCATAATCTTTGGGCAGAATCTGACCAAGTTTCTTTCTATAGGCTCAGATTAGAGATATCTCATGCTTCTCCAGCGACACACTTTCCTCTAGGCAATCATTTTGGGGCATCACATTAATAGAAGTGCCTGCCCCTTGTCACCAGGGGGTAAAGTTTAAGTACAAAATATCAGGAAGGATCATACTGATAACTCAGGGGCACAACTCTCAAATGCCATTCTGGAAGGGTTTATCTAGAGATAACTAAGAGCCCAGCTCTGGAAGTGGGCTCTTAATTGCAATTATCATAAAAGCCATAAAAATCCTTGGTATTGTCACTGCGGTTACAACAAAAGTTTGAATATCCAGAGAAATCGACAGAGAGATCTAGGTCAAAGTGGAGACCAATGTCTTAGCAACATGAGCCTCAAAAATCATATGATCAGGAATTCATTTCTGCTATAGGTGATATGAAGAAATTAAGCAAAGGAAAAAAGATGGGCTCTTGGAATCCATACCCCAGAGTGGAGGCCATGTATTGGCACTCAGTAACCACGTAGGTAGAAACAACTGACTCATCCTGTCCAGAAATAACAGTAGATGTAGAATTTATTCTTAAACTGTTTACTCTAGTTGAATTGGCAAGCAGTCATGGACTGTAGGGGAGGGTGCTAGGCCTGAAAAGTCTTGGAAGACTAGTCAGCTTGATATTCAGTGGTTAAACTAAAGGACCAAAAAGGTGTGTTTGGGCATTTTCAGTATGGTATTACTCTCAGTTTTTATATATGTGTAGTTTTTCTTTTGATTCTAAAACAGCCAGATCGCCAGCAATTAAGGTGTTTTTCCATCTTTGTGAAATTCATAGGCAAATTCTGACTCTAAAATGCACAGTCTAAATGAAATCTTTGATCTCAATCTGTATATATATACTGTATATGACTGCTAGTAGGTATGAAATGCATTTCAGAATTGAAAACTCATGCAACATAATCATGTGTTTGCATAAGGAATGTTACAATTCTTTCTACTGCAACTTAACAACAGGGGAAAAGACTCAAGCAGTGCCATCTAGTCCTTTTCTCTTCTCATTTCTTCAAAAGCAGTGCTAAGTAAAATAATGATAATAATAATAATAATAATAATGGTTTATGAACCAAAAGACTTTACATTCTAGCATTAGGAACACACACAAAAAAATCTGTCAGCTTACAAAAGCACAACACATAGAGTGCAGTGGACTATGTAAGTGGGAAATGCATCGTGTTTATGTTAAGCAAGACCTGCATTCAATTGGCAACTAAGACAATTCCATTTTCTATAGGTAACTGTGTTACAGTTTTATGATTAATTTCCTACTCGACAGCAAGAGCAGCCAACCAACATCAACAGAAACAGGTCTTACAACATATCTACATGTATATATGTGTATATATATTGACCCATATAAACATACATACATATATATGCATTCATATGTTGGAAAACAAAAGGAATAAGCTAATATGATTTGTTTCCTTCATTCAACCAATGTGTGAGTATTTTAATTTGGCAACCAATGATCAACATATTGAAATAAGTAATACAGGGTACTGAGCATTTCTCTATCAGCATATCAATGCCTACAGTTCTTACCAACCATTGTACAGTTGGACTCCGCAATAGTACTGTACCTCAGAGAATCAGAAGTTAACAAGTTCTCATGTAGCTTGTCTAATCGCTCTCTTTTTTGAGGAAACAAATAACATCGTCCATTGGTGATTTAAAAACAAAAAAATGTCTTAAGAAAATTAAAAACAATTTTAAAAATTCCTCCTAGGAGGAGGGGAAAAAAAATACTACACCCCACCATGTTGGTTAGGGCAAAATATGGTAGCAACCACACCATTTTGCTAAGTGTACAGAATACATGTCATGTGAGCAACCATAACTTTCACTGAGCGCGTGTAAATATTAAAACAGATTTCTTAAATATTTTTAACTTCTAATTTGTATTTTATGGCAAGGCAACATGCTAATTCTGTTTATGGCTTAAGTTGGTGTGTTATAATATTATGTAAATAATTAAACATGCTGTAAATGAATAGTCAATAGATAAAAATAATTGTTTAGTTTTTTTTTCTTAATTTTTATTTATTTTTTACTAAGTATGGTTACTGCAGTGCCCCAGCAGAGTAATTTAAACACCCTTTTGCATAAGTGGTTTGGGAATCCCAGACAGAAGGGTTTCAATTTGCTGTCACACACATACAGTCATTACACACACATGCACACACACAACACATAATCTTTCGCTAATTCCCACACTCCCCCCCTCTGTGGGAAACGCTGTAGTATTTATGTAGCCATTATGATGACCCAGAGATAGCCTTAGAAATGGCAATGGAGAAAAGCAGAAATGATCATTAATAACTTAATAGAGTTTTTTTTTTTTTTGTATGCCAGAGTTCGATAAACCAAAGTTTGCAGCTTAAATCTCAATTTTCAAAGAATAAAAGTTTGTATTGCTGGCATTATGAAAAATAAAAATGCTTCTTCTTACCAGCTCCAGAAATTTGTTGCATATAATATACACTAGAACACTTTGGTTTTTTTGTTTTGTTTTGTTTTTTGGGTTTTTTTTAGTAAAAGCATTTTTGTCCTTAGATACTATTATTCCTTTCAACCAAAGACTCCAGAATTATTAAAAAAAAAAAAAAAAAAACACAAAAGGAAAGAAAAAGAGGGAAAAAGAGGGAAAAAAGATACTGCTTCACACCAAAGGTTTAAAATCATTTTCCAAATGCACTAGGAACATTGTAACAATACTAAGGAGTCAACAGAATGCAAATTAAGAGATTGCTCTTAAATCCTTTTTAAAAATGCACTGTTACGTAGCTATTGGTTTTGTGTTTTCGTTATTTTTGAACATTGAAATATAACATTTCTGTAGATACATGCAAAATTCCAACATCAAATTTTAATTTGCTTTGACAAAGTGCTTTTTATAATAAATATAAATATGATCCAAAATAATGAAACACAAAACTTTATATTCTTTGAGTTTCCAAACTAAATGTCACTCCCCTGTCACAAGTCCTTCAATGCCCATGTGTGTGTCCCTGCACCACCTGAAGCAAGGTGACATTCCCATCATTTACCTTTTTGGTTCAATAACTTGAATTCAACCATGGTCATTTTAAACATATTCAAAAGATGCTTATAATTTAAATTCCATGACATTTAAAATTTTCTTTGCATGGGTGTTTAAATAGTTCTGTTATGAATATTGTCCCTGCACAGTTCTGAATTGTCCTTTTATAAAAGTGATATTCTAGTTTCTTCACAATGTAGTGATTATCAGCCTTACTAATTACCTTGTAGCCTTTCTTAATATGCACATAATGCACATTTTCCAATGGCTAGAAAATGCAAAACACAAGTGGATATCATTGCATCTATTTTCATGTCTTTCTAAAAACAGGACTACTAAAATCTCTGGGATACATGAGATAGTTAAAAAAAATGAGGATTATAAATGAATAGCACATAAGAATTATTTTCTTGAATTTAAATTTATTGCAGCCAGTTTCAGCATGTAAATATATAACAATGTTGGCTAGTGTGTAATTCTTGAACTAAGAAATATAAATAAAAAGTAAAAGATTGTGTGTGTGGTTTCCTTGTGTTCAGAATATCTATTTTTTGAACTACATGGGTTACATCATAGAATGATGGCTTTTGTGGAAAGCAGTGAAAAGCTTGGGGATTTAGGACCTTGAATTTGAGCCCTCATCTGTACTTATTAGGCGTGTGATTATGCCGTTATTTAACCCATCTGACTTACAGTGTGCCTATCTGTAAACCAAAACGTGATTTTATTTCCCCCATAGGGTAATTTTATTTTATTTTTTAAGATTGTTTAACAAGTGAGAGAGACATATGGCACCTTTGCTGGCGTCTCAGTGCTGAGCTTTGCCTCCAGTTTGTGCCAGCCTGGACAATGGTACATGCAGCCAGGCACACTGTACAGGGAGAACTCTGATGTGAACTAGTCACCTTCCCATGGGAATTCTCTTGCAGAGCTCAC
The DNA here is from genome assembly GCF_000334495.1 of Tupaia belangeri chinensis. Lineage (NCBI taxonomy): Eukaryota > Metazoa > Chordata > Mammalia > Scandentia > Tupaiidae > Tupaia > Tupaia belangeri. Next base: position 854,253 of record NW_006203646.1, read on the forward strand.
ATTTTAACACTGCACTACTGCACAGCCCTTCATTGAGTAGTTTTAAAGATGAAATAAAGGGGCCAGCAGGTGGCATTGTGGTTAAGGCACTGGACTCCCATGTGGCCAACTGCACTCTGAGTCCCAGACCCAGCAGCTTGAAACACACCAGGCATATGTTCATGTGTGCCCAAGATCCTGAGAAGGGATTGTGGCGTGGCCATCCCTTCTGGGAAGTGATTTCTTGTTTTCTGTCTGTCTCTTTCTCTAGCAAGCATATGCGACCTATAGCAGAAAACAAAAAAACAAAAAACAAAAAACTCACACTAGACACATGTGCATGCCTGAAATCCCGAGAGGAGAATGGAAGGGAAAGGATTACAGCATGGCCATCCCCCTTGGCGGGCGATTTCTCACTCTCTCTCGCACACTCAAGAAAGAAAAAAAAAAAAAAAAGAAAGAAAAAAGAGATAACCCATAGAAGTCTTCACCCAGTACAAAGTACAAAGTACATGGCATGTAGTCTCTATACAAGAGATGCTCATGTTGATGTCGTCAATAATAATCATACTTGAATATTCTGCATATATCTCACAAATGTTATTATCTTGTCTACAACTTGTGTTGAGGATAACCAATTAAAACCTTGGTTTCCATCATGAAAACATGAAAAATATAAGATGTTTACTTATTTAACATTCAATATATACCTGATAAAGATATGCTAATTATTTTACAAACCTGATCTTGAATCTTTCCCATATCCCTGAAAGTAGAAGAAATTTAGGCTCAGGAAGAATAAGTACCTTACTCTAAGAGTGGAGGAAACTTGATTTCTTTCCATGCTGTTCTGACTTCCAAATTCTTGCAAGTTCCTTCACTTCATCATTAAAAGTGGGTAACCAGGCTTGTCTAATTATTCATTTGGCTATTTCTCAAGAAACATTTGCTGAGAGCTTGCCATCTGCCAGAGCTTGTGCTAATAGTGGAAAAACAGAGCTGCACACACAGGTCCCTGCCCTCTTGGATTGTATGTCTCTTCTCAAATGCATGGGAACTCTTCTGAGTCCAGTGTATCACTTGGTGACAAGCCTAGTGTCTTTCACCCTTAGTGACTTTGAAGAGTCCAAACACAGTAGATTGCTAACCTGAAGAGGGTAATCTGTCAGGACACAATTGTCCAATAAAACACAGATTAAAAGGAGTTACAGCCACCAAGAAATAAATGTTACTTGAAAGCCCCACCTATAGAATGAGTAAGAACCAGTTCTTCTCAGCTCATATTGCAAATTATAAAATCAAAGAATATAAATACTGACGTCTCCACTTGACATCTCTCACACTGTCAGCATTTTTGTTCAGCAGAGAGAACACATGTGTGCTTCAATACATGAATATGCTTACCTAATGGATGTTAGTGGTGGTGGTGTGTTTGGGGTGTATGTGTATATGTACATGTTCATGCATGCACACAAGCTCATGTAGATGGGGAGAAGAGAAAACCAATAGAAAATGCTACCAAAGGTGAGGTTCATGGCCTACTACTAACCTTGTGAAGAGAAAAATCCCTAGATATTTCCCTGATAATGAACCTGTCAATTGGCAGTGGAAAAATTTCCCATTTGTATTCTACATGCTTTAATTTCTCAAAGTGGACCCTTTAACTATTCTGATTTTCCTCTGAAACTTAATCTAATTCCTGAATATCATACTACATCTTTCATGCAGAATATAAAATCTACCACTGAGAGTATTTGTTCTTTATTATCTAAAGCAGACAGCAGCAAAATAACGAGAAACACATTCATGTTTCCTAAAATCTTTGTGACAGAGCATGAGCCAATGTGCAAGCACTTTCCCACCCTCCACACCACAGCATCACCTCACTGCGTGGGCTGGAACAAGGGAAGAATCTTAGGATGATGAATCCATGAACAAATAGTCTTCTTATCACTGCATCGATCTGTGTACATTCTCCTCTTTTGTTTACAATAGCTAGCTAGATCATTAGTGTTTATTTAAATGTCCATTTTCAGACTTTGGAGATTTTAATTGGAGAGAAAAAACAAGTTGCTAGGATATCCTCAGAGATGCTGTTTACTGTTCCACAAATTTAGAGTAAGGTCAAAGTTATTTAAGGGCAAGAGAGAGAAGGGTGACAGCTTCCCCAAGATTTGGCAGGGGAAAAAAGGCAGCAGGCTCTCATGGACAGAGAGAAGTGCACTCCACTCAGTGGTATAGACGTGAAGAAATGGCAGTCCTCAGGGCAGATGGCACAGTGACACATAGAAAGTGAGACCCTGGTGTAGCCCTAGGCATGCTTCTAAAGCAGCAGAGTCCTGTGACCACCATGAAAGAATCACCAGGTTGGGACATCGAAGCAGAAAAGAAACGTACTATTTCCTGTGACGGCTTCATTTAAGAAGTTAGATTCATCACTACATTCCCATCTGGGATCTAGAGGGCTCTTGTTCTTGTCACTCCAGGAAGTTATGAGAAACCCCAGGATGAATTTGCTATCGTAATGTATTATACTATGCATAGAAATAGACATTCAAAGGAGTTGGGAGTAATTGGCTCCAGTTTTAAAAATTAGAGGGCTAAGGAGAGAATTTACACATCTCATTATCCTATAGCTTACAAGTCCAAATGCATAGAGAAGGTTTGGCTAGAATTGTAAACCTAGAGGCATGATTTCCTACACCAGGGAGGGATGGGAACTATAGGAACTGGTGCGACACACCCTATCTAAACATAGCCAGTATTGAGCTTATCCAAATGTTGCCTTCAAAAATTGCTAGATTAATTTCAGAATGGGAGAACCCCCAAAGCATTGAATATTTTACTTCCCAGACATGTACAGTATGGTCAGAGAGACACTGGTTTCATATTCTGTGTGTGCTCAAAAACTCATGTTGAGTTTTATGTGCCTCATGCTATGGTCCACCACCAGTCTCAGACAGTTCAGATTTGTAGGCATATATGTTCATGAGTCCAGCATCCTCAAGTAGTTTCTGGAGAACAAATCAAGGACCTATGTGGGTCCAATTTCATTCCCACGATGCGGCCACCTGGCCCTGAATAGTTGTCACATCTCTACTGCAGAAGACACAAATGGCAACAATTGGTATTATGTCCCCCAGTGGGCTAACTCCAAATGTCCTGTGCTCAACCTCTTTACTGATATCCAATATATTGCATAGCTTCAGTTTAGCTTCTGCGGATACAGCTTCTTTAAGAGTGAAGTTAGAAATAAAGCCAAATCTTTCTTTGAGTAATAAAGAATGAAAAAACGTTTATTCCTAAACTTCTATTTTATGTTTACAGTTTTAGAGTTTTAAATGTTATTCTGAAAAGCTGAAAACTACCCAGTTCTAGATATTTTGATGTTTCCCTTCTTTCAAATGGGTGGGAAGAGTTATGTAAATAAATGAGTAATTTAAGTATGTTTTCTAAAGAATTTTGGAAGCTCACTTTCTTGTTTACTTTCTTTCTCATGAAATACCTCTATCTTTTGTTTGTCTTCATTTAAAACACTTTCGAATTGAGAAAGCAATATTTATCCATGTGGAAGACGATACTGTGTTTTATCTGTTTTTCTTTTTTTCCTTTACATTCTACCTAATTAAAGGTAGAAATTTTCACTATTAGCTAAGACTATACACAGAGAGGGGCCAGCAAGTGATGTGTTGGTTGGGGCACTGGACTCCCACATGGCTGACTGCAGTTCAAGTCCTGGACCTGGGGCTTGCTTTCACTTTCCCTTTCTCTCTCTCTCTCTGGTCAAATTAAAAAGCAATAACAAACAAAATTAAATAAATAAATATTTTTTAAAAAGACTATCCACAGAAGTACACCTCTGTGGTCATCTTGTCAACTATGCTTACGGAAGCTGAAGCTTCGCAAAAAAAATCAAGTGAGATTTTGATTGTGCAGGCTAATAAATGCTTCTTAAAGTTGTGTGAGATCCATAGCAGGGAAACAACAGGGTTCTGGAAACACACACCACAGGAAAGGCTCAGAGTCAAGATCCCATTTCTCATCTCTAAATAGACCAACCTGACAGAAAAATAGAATTTTTTTCTTTACCTATTTTTCTTGTCAAGCTTAAGAACACCCTTGAAGGAATTGAAGCTCCATTCGAGGTTGGCAACTGTTCAGAAGTAGCTTGCCAAATCTTTATTTATTCATTCTAATTTCTCATCTGCTGACTGCAGTTCAAGTCCTGGACCTGGGGCTTGCTTTCACTTTCCCTTTCTCTCTCTCTCTCTGGTCAAATTAAAAAGCAATAACAAACAAAATTAAATAAATAAATATTTTTTAAAAAGACTATCCACAGAAGTACACCTCTGTGGTCATCTTGTCAACTATGCTTACGGAAGCTGAAGCTTCGCAAAAAAAATCAAGTGAGATTTTGATTGTGCAGGCTAATAAATGCTTCTTAAAGTTGTGTGAGATCCATAGCAGGGAAACAACAGGGTTCTGGAAACACACACCACAGGAAAGGCTCAGAGTCAAGATCCCATTTCTCATCTCTAAATAGACCAACCTGACAGAAAAATAGAATTTTTTTCTTTACCTATTTTTCTTGTCAAGCTTAAGAACACCCTTGAAGGAATTGAAGCTCCATTCGAGGTTGGCAACTGTTCAGAAGTAGCTTGCCAAATCTTTATTTATTCATTCTAATTTCTCATCTCACTTGCCAGGATTTCGTTTGAACATTTAGAGAATCTCTCACTATATATAAAATGAAACTATTGATGCATACAAAGCACAAAATGATTAATAAATAAAAACTTTTAAATGTTTAAGAAGCTTCATCTAAAATTAAATTATGGGGGATCTTGCCAGTTTGAAGTGAGCTTTTCTCTTTCCAGCTTTGGCAGATAGTTAAGGATGCTGGCTCCTGGCTATGGTTCTTGTTCCAGGAACAGTCTCAGAGCACTGGGGACAGCCTCTTTGGGATTCCTGGTTTGGATTGAGCAGGAAAAAAGCATATGCTTGAGGAGTTTCCCAAGCCCACAAAGCACTCGCAGAGCCTAGTGAGCCCTCCAACTTTCAGTCTCCCTTCCCCAGATATATTAGTCAGGGTCCTCTGGAGAAACAGAACCAGATAGGATGTGCTCACATAAAGAGAGATAACTTATTATAAAGAATTTTCTCACATGATTATGGAAGATGGCAAGATAAAAAAAAATCTGTAGAGTAGAGCACCAGACTGAAATTGCAAGGAAGGTCCATTCAGGGTCAAAAGTCATCTGCTGGCAGAATGCCTTCTTGCTCAGGGGAGGTCAGTGTTTTGTTCTATTTAGACCTTCAACTGATTGTCACCTACCCAGTTTATGGAGGGCAATCTGCTTTACTCAAAATCCATCAATTGAAATGTTAATCTCATCCAAAGAAACTCTCACAGAAAAATTCAGAATAATGTTTGACCTCTGATCTGGGAACTATGGCCCACCCGGCTGACACAAAATTAATCTTCAAATCATCCTATACTCTATAACACAGTCAAGATATTATTTTCAGAATGATAATAGGACCAGAAGTAACACAACTGGACCTACATGAATAGGTTCTGGATCTGTGTCCTAAAGCCTTCTTGAGTGTGTCAGGCGCACATGCACATGACAGATATCTGGGCTGTCTGAGGCTGGAGGTTACTGTGACATGAGGATTCTACTGGGGGTGACTGTAGCTACGTCTCTCTTCTCTCTTTCTCTCTCATGAATAAGCTGAAGAAATTAATAAGTCCTTTCAAAAATGCAAATTTGGGGTCAGTCAATGATGCAGTGTTTTAGGGCAGCTGGATCCCAATAGCTAACTGTGCAGTTCAAATCCAAATCAGAGCTTAAAAAACATTTGAGTACGCACATTCCCAAAATCCCAAGAGGAGAATAGAAGAGAAGGGATTAGAGCATGGCCATCTGACCTCTGTCTCTCTCTGGTGAGTGTACATGCACTCTGACAATTTCTTTTTCTAACAGAACTTTAAGTTTATTCAAAAAACATTGGCAAAATAAATTTTGGTTGCAAATACAAGCTTTAATGTATAAAGTTGTACATACCAAAAATACAGATGATATTTATAACAATAACTTACAGGTAAAAACTTTATTATAATTTCACAAAAGACGGTAAATATTTTGCACAAGTCAGTCCTTTCCTTTAGGCAAAGTGTTATTTTATTACAAATAGATTAACACACTAGATTGAACTATTGCCAGACAACACACAACCACAAAGTTTTGATTTGTTTTTCTCTTGTAAACATAAATTTAATTATAGTCTTTAAAAATTATTTGCACTTGAAGTTTCATAATTTGATAAAGCATTCATAAAACAATCTGAAAACTAGTTTAACAGACAAATGACAGTTTTAAGCAGATATAACTGTCCTAAATTTTTTTCTCATACCCCCCATCCACTACCTACTCTTTACCAACCAGTTCCCCCCCTTACTATCACTAGCATTTACACTCATCCTCTCCAACATCATATCTTCAGATCTCTCAATCTCTGCCATAAAGTGCCATAGTTTTTTTTTTTTTTAACCCAGTAATCAGTCTTTTGACACTTACGTTGGTTCCATGTTTGAGCAGTTATAAATAATGCTACAATAAACATGGATGTCCACATGTCTTTTTGAAAGATTTTGAGAAACCTCCACATTGTTTTCCACAGAGATTGGACTAATTTACATTCCCACCCACAGTGTAAGTTCCTTTTTCAACACAACCCAGTTCTAGATATTTTGATGTTTCCCTTCTTTCAAATGGGTGGGAAGAGTTATGTAAATAAATGAGTAATTTAAGTATGTTTTCTAAAGAATTTTGGAAGCTCACTTTCTTGTTTACTTTCTTTCTCATGAAATACCTCTATCTTTTGTTTGTCTTCATTTAAAACACTTTCGAATTGAGAAAGCAATATTTATCCATGTGGAAGACGATACTGTGTTTTATCTGTTTTTCTTTTTTTCCTTTACATTCTACCTAATTAAAGGTAGAAATTTTCACTATTAGCTAAGACTATACACAGAGAGGGGCCAGCAAGTGATGTGTTGGTTGGGGCACTGGACTCCCACATGGCTGACTGCAGTTCAAGTCCTGGACCTGGGGCTTGCTTTCACTTTCCCTTTCTCTCTCTCTCTCTGGTCAAATTAAAAAGCAATAACAAACAAAATTAAATAAATAAATATTTTTTAAAAAGACTATCCACAGAAGTACACCTCTGTGGTCATCTTGTCAACTATGCTTACGGAAGCTGAAGCTTCGCAAAAAAAATCAAGTGAGATTTTGATTGTGCAGGCTAATAAATGCTTCTTAAAGTTGTGTGAGATCCATAGCAGGGAAACAACAGGGTTCTGGAAACACACACCACAGGAAAGGCTCAGAGTCAAGATCCCATTTCTCATCTCTAAATAGACCAACCTGACAGAAAAATAGAATTTTTTTCTTTACCTATTTTTCTTGTCAAGCTTAAGAACACCCTTGAAGGAATTGAAGCTCCATTCGAGGTTGGCAACTGTTCAGAAGTAGCTTGCCAAATCTTTATTTATTCATTCTAATTTCTCAACTCACTTGCCAGGATTTCGTTTGAACATTTAGAGAATCTCTCACTATATATAAAATGAAACTATTGATGCATACAAAGCACAAAATGATTAATAAATAAAAACTTTTAAATGTTTAAGAAGCTTCATCTAAAATTAAATTATGGGGGATCTTGCCAGTTTGAAGTGAGCTTTTCTCTTTCCAGCTTTGGCAGATAGTTAAGGATGCTGGCTCCTGGCTATGGTTCTTGTTCCAGGAACAGTCTCAGAGCACTGGGGACAGCCTCTTTGGGATTCCTGGTTTGGATTGAGCAGGAAAAAAGCATATGCTTGAGGAGTTTCCCAAGCCCACAAAGCACTCGCAGAGCCTAGTGAGCCCTCCAACTTTCAGTCTCCCTTCCCCAGATATATTAGTCAGGGTCCTCTGGAGAAACAGAACCAGATAGGATGTGCTCACATAAAGAGAGATAACTTATTATAAAGAATTTTCTCACATGATTATGGAAGATGGCAAGATAAAAAAAAATCTGTAGAGTAGAGCACCAGACTGAAATTGCAAGGAAGGTCCATTCAGGGTCAAAAGTCATCTGCTGGCAGAATGCCTTCTTGCTCAGGGGAGGTCAGTGTTTTGTTCTATTTAGACCTTCAACTGATTGTCACCTACCCAGTTTATGGAGGGCAATCTGCTTTACTCAAAATCCATCAATTGAAATGTTAATCTCATCCAAAGAAACTCTCACAGAAAAATTCAGAATAATGTTTGACCTCTGATCTGGGAACTATGGCCCACCCGGCTGACACAAAATTAATCTTCAAATCATCCTATACTCTATAACACAGTCAAGATATTATTTTCAGAATGATAATAGGACCAGAAGTAACACAACTGGACCTACATGAATAGGTTCTGGATCTGTGTCCTAAAGCCTTCTTGAGTGTGTCAGGCGCACATGCACATGACAGATATCTGGGCTGTCTGAGGCTGGAGGTTACTGTGACATGAGGATTCTACTGGGGGTGACTGTAGCTACGTCTCTCTTCTCTCTTTCTCTCTCATGAATAAGCTGAAGAAATTAATAAGTCCTTTCAAAAATGCAAATTTGGGGTCAGTCAATGATGCAGTGTTTTAGGGCAGCTGGATCCCAATAGCTAACTGTGCAGTTCAAATCCAAATCAGAGCTTAAAAAACATTTGAGTACGCACATTCCCAAAATCCCAAGAGGAGAATAGAAGAGAAGGGATTAGAGCATGGCCATCTGACCTCTGTCTCTCTCTGGTGAGTGTACATGCACTCTGACAATTTCTTTTTCTAACAGAACTTTAAGTTTATTCAAAAAACATTGGCAAAATAAATTTTGGTTGCAAATACAAGCTTTAATGTATAAAGTTGTACATACCAAAAATACAGATGATATTTATAACAATAACTTACAGGTAAAAACTTTATTATAATTTCACAAAAGACGGTAAATATTTTGCACAAGTCAGTCCTTTCCTTTAGGCAAAGTGTTATTTTATTACAAATAGATTAACACACTAGATTGAACTATTGCCAGACAACACACAACCACAAAGTTTTGATTTGTTTTTCTCTTGTAAACATAAATTTAATTATAGTCTTTAAAAATTATTTGCACTTGAAGTTTCATAATTTGATAAAGCATTCATAAAACAATCTGAAAACTAGTTTAACAGACAAATGACAGTTTTAAGCAGATATAACTGTCCTAAATTTTTTTCTCATACCCCCCATCCACTACCTACTCTTTACCAACCAGTTCCCCCCCTTACTATCACTAGCATTTACACTCATCCTCTCCAACATCATATCTTCAGATCTCTCAATCTCTGCCATAAAGTGCCATAGTTTTTTTTTTTTTTAACCCAGTAATCAGTCTTTTGACACTTACGTTGGTTCCATGTTTGAGCAGTTATAAATAATGCTACAATAAACATGGATGTCCACATGTCTTTTTGAAAGATTTTGAGAAACCTCCACATTGTTTTCCACAGAGATTGGACTAATTTACATTCCCACCCACAGTGTAAGTTCCTTTTTCAACACAACCTCACCAACACTAGTCATTCATTTTTTTTTTAATCCTAGCCATTCTAACTGGAGTTAAATGATATAGCAGTTTTAATTTGCATTTCTCTTATAATGAGACTTCAAACATTTTTTCATATGGCTCTTGGACATTCGTAAATCTTTCTAGGAGAGTTGTCTATTCAATTCATTTGACCATTTTCAGTTGGATTATTCCTTTCTTAAAAACGGGTGAGTTAGGAACCAGCAGGTGGCGTGGTGGTTAAGGTGCTGGACAGTTCCACATGTTCGATCACGGTTAGAGTCCTGGACCTGGTGGCTTCCTCTCTCACTTTCCGTCTCTCTCTTTCCTCTTCTGTGTCTCTGGTCAAATTAAAATAAATGAGTGAATAAATTAAATTAAATAAACAATTGTTATTTTTAAAAAATGGGTGAGTTTCTTGCATCCCCTATATTTTCTAGATATCATTCCTTATCTGAGGAATAATTTGCAATTATTTTCTCCCATTCTGAGGGATGTCTTTTCACTCTAGTTACAGTTTCCTTTGCTGTGAGGAATTTTTTTAGATTGAAATAATCCCACTTGTCTATTTTAGAGACGATTGGCTGTGCTTTAGAAGTCTTATCTAAGAAATCTTTGCCTACTCTAATGTCTGCAACAGTTTGTCCTACATTTCTATCAGTAGTTTTATAGTTAGAGGCTTTATATTTAAATCATGGGTCTATTTTTAATTAACTCTAGTTAATAGAGAGAGATAGGACTCCAGTTTCATTTTTCTTAAGATGGATATCCAGTTCTTCCAACACCATTTGCTAAAGAGACTTTTTTTCCTCCACTGTACTGCCTTATACCCTTTATCAAAGATCAGTTGACTGTATGATTTGAGGTTTATTTCTGGATTCTCTATTCTGTTTCATTGGTTTATGTATCTATTTTTGTCCCAGTACTGTGCTATTTTAATTATCATTGCTTTGTAATATATTTTGAAACCTAGTAGTGAGATGCCACCTAGTTTATTTTTTGATACACTATTGTTTTGGCAATACCAGGTATTTTTGATATCGGACAAATTTGTGATTGGTTTTTCTATTTCTGTGAAGACGGTCTTAGGTAATTTCAAATTTCATTGAATATGTTAGTTAATTTGGGTAGAACTGACATTTTGATTATATTGATTTTTCTGATCTAAGAGTACGAAATGATCTTCCATTTTTTAAATATCATACTCAGTTTCTTCTTTTAGTTTTCATAGTTTTCCTTGTAAAGGTCTTTCACTTCTTTGGTTAGATTTATTCCTAGGTATCTTATTTGTTTTGTAGATATTATAAATGGGATTACTTTAATTTTTTCTCAGTGTTCATTATTGATGTATAAAAATGCTATAGATTTTTTATATTGACCTTGTATCCTACAATTTTACTAAATTCATTTATCACTTCCAGGAGTTTTTAATGGGTTCCTTTGGATTTCCTAGGTATATAATCATAGCATTTGCAAATAAGAACAGTTTAGCTTATTTTTCTATTAGAATGCCTTTTATTTTACTCTCTTGTATGACTGTTTTGCCTAGGACTTTCCAACACTCCTATGTTAAAAAGGAGTGGAGAGAATGGGTAACCTTGTCTTGTTAAAAGGGAAAGTTTTTAGCTTGTCTCCACTCAATTAGTCATATATGGTTTTTATTCTGTTGAGAAATGTCCTGTCTACATCAATTTTGCTGAGTCTTAATCATGAAGGGATGTTGTATCTTAAATGCTTTTCCTTCATCTATAGATATGATCATAAGATTTTTATCTATCTGTTAGTGTAGTATATTACATTTATTGTTTTATATATGTTGAACCATCCTTGCATTACTGGGAAAAAGTTCACCTGGTCATCTTTGAAAGTTTTGTAGAATTCAGAAGTGAAGCCATCTGGGCAGAAGAAGCCACGGGCCTTCAGGATAAGGTTCCACATGGCTACTGTGAACTAGATTTTTAAGGGAATGAAGACTTTCTACTAATAATTCAGCCTCCAACAAAAGAGCTAGCGACAGGGAGCCCCCCTCTGCGCCCCCAGCCTTCTCTCTCGGTCTCTCAGTTCCTGTCTCTCCCTGCTTCTATCTTCCCTTTTTTTTTTGGTAATATTTCCTTTTTACTCCTTTTTTTTTTTAAAAAGAGGCCCAGTTTTTCTCTGGCCCTTAGCTCCGCCTTCCTTCTTGTTAATTTTCGCTCTGCTCCTCCCATCCAGGCAGAAGAAGCCACGGGCCTTCAGGATAAGGTTCCACATGGCTACTGTGAACTAGATTTTTAAGGGAATGAAGACTTTCTACTAATAATTCAGCCTCCAACAAAAGAGCTAGCGGCAGAAGAAGCCACGGGCCTTCAGGATAAGGTTCCACATGGCTACTGTGAACTAGATTTTTAAGGGAATGAAGACTTTCTACTAATAATTCAGCCTCCAACAAAAGAGCTAGCGGTAGGGAGCCCCCCTCTGCGCCCCCAGCCTTCTCTCTCGGTCTCTCAGTTCCTGTCTCTCCCTGCTTCTATCTTCCCTTTTTTTTTTGGTAATATTTCCTTTTTACTCCTTTTTTTTTTTAAAAAGAGGCCCAGTTTTTCTCTGGCCCTTAGCTCCGCCTTCCTTCTTGTTAATTTTCGCTCTGCTCCTCCCATCCAGGCAGAAGAAGCCACGGGCCTTCAGGATAAGGTTCCACATGGCTACTGTGAACTAGATTTTTAAGGGAATGAAGACTTTCTACTAATAATTCAGCCCACAACAAAAGACCTAGCGGCAGAAGAAGCCACGGGCCTTCAGGATAAGGTTCCACATGGCTACTGTGAACTAGATTTTTAAGGGAATGAAGACTTTCTACTAATAATTCAGCCTCCAACAAAAGAGCTAGCGGCAGAAGAAGCCACGGGCCTTCAGGATAAGGTTCCACATGGCTACTGTGAACTAGATTTTTAAGGGAATGAAGACTTTCTACTAATAATTCAGCCTCCAACAAAAGAGCTAGCGGCAGAAGAAGCCACGGGCCTTCAGGATAAGGTTCCACATGGCTACTGTGAACTAGATTTTTAAGGGAATGAAGACTTTCTACTAATAATTCAGCCTCCAACAAAAGAGCTAGCGGCAGAAGAAGCCACGGGCCTTCAGGATAAGGTTCCACATGGCTACTGTGAACTAGATTTTTAAGGGAATGAAGACTTTCTACTAATAATTCAGCCTCCAACAAAAGAGCTAGCGGCAGAAGAAGCCACGGGCCTTCAGGATAAGGTTCCACATGGCTACTGTGAACTAGATTTTTAAGGGAATGAAGACTTTCTACTAATAATTCAGCCTCCAACAAAAGAGCTAGCGGCAGAAGAAGCCACGGGCCTTCAGGATAAGGTTCCACATGGCTACTGTGAACTAGATTTTTAAGGGAATGAAGACTTTCTACTAATAATTCAGCCTCCAACAAAAGAGCTAGCGGTAGGGAGCCCCCCTCTGCGCCCCCAGCCTTCTCTCTCGGTCTCTCAGTTCCTGTCTCTCCCTGCTTCTATCTTCCCTTTTTTTTTTGGTAATATTTCCTTTTTACTCCTTTTTTTTTTTAAAAAGAGGCCCAGTTTTTCTCTGGCCCTTAGCTCCGCCTTCCTTCTTGTTAATTTTCGCTCTGCTCCTCCCATCCAGGCAGAAGAAGCCACGGGCCTTCAGGATAAGGTTCCACATGGCTACTGTGAACTAGATTTTTAAGGGAATGAAGACTTTCTACTAATAATTCAGCCTCCAACAAAAGAGCTAGCGGCAGAAGAAGCCACGGGCCTTCAGGATAAGGTTCCACATGGCTACTGTGAACTAGATTTTTAAGGGAATGAAGACTTTCTACTAATAATTCAGCCTCCAACAAAAGAGCTAGCGGCAGAAGAAGCCACGGGCCTTCAGGATAAGGTTCCACATGGCTACTGTGAACTAGATTTTTAAGGGAATGAAGACTTTCTACTAATAATTCAGCCTCCAACAAAAGAGCTAGCGGCAGAAGAAGCCACGGGCCTTCAGGATAAGGTTCCACATGGCTACTGTGAACTAGATTTTTAAGGGAATGAAGACTTTCTACTAATAATTCAGCCTCCAACAAAAGAGCTAGCGGCAGAAGAAGCCACGGGCCTTCAGGATAAGGTTCCACATGGCTACTGTGAACTAGATTTTTAAGGGAATGAAGACTTTCTACTAATAATTCAGCCTCCAACAAAAGAGCTAGCGGTAGGGAGCCCCCCTCTGCGCCCCCAGCCTTCTCTCTCGGTCTCTCAGTTCCTGTCTCTCCCTGCTTCTATCTTCCCTTTTTTTTTTGGTAATATTTCCTTTTTACTCCTTTTTTTTTTTAAAAAGAGGCCCAGTTTTTCTCTGGCCCTTAGCTCCGCCTTCCTTCTTGTTAATTTTCGCTCTGCTCCTCCCATCCAGGCAGAAGAAGCCACGGGTCACTATGCAGTGTGTACTGGATGGGAGATGGCATTTTGTGTGCTGTGATGATGCCTAGAGAAGGAATGTAAATTGAGTTACAAAAAAGAGTTTCAGGAAAACAAAATATATCTATTCAATGACTGCAGTAGGATATGTAGCCCCAGTTAGGTGCTACTTGATAGGATGCGTAAAGTTAGACTTGTGCTCATGGAAATGTGTCACATGTGTTTGCTAGGAGGGTATTTGGATTGATGAGGGTCTTTGGTGATTCAATAAAATGTGGGGGGAAAATGGTATAGAAAGCAAACATAGATAACAGAGAAAGTGTGGGAGGAGAACAGGAGGTGGCAGAGGGTAAGAGAGAGGGAACCAAGGATGGGGGAAAAAAGCAAAACATACAGAAAACAAATGGAAGATCACTTGCTAATAATAACATGTTTGTTGATATGCTTGATTGAGACAATATACAGTGTACTCTGGATGGAAAAAAAAAAAAGAAATGGAAAATTGTTTGTTGATAACACATATGTTGATGTACTTGATTGAGCCAACAGACAATGTATTTTGGATGAAAACTTCATTTTGTATACTGTAATGATGTATAGCATATTAATGTTAAAAAATAAAAACAAATTAAAAAAAAAAAAAAAAAAAAAAAAAAAAAAAAAGAAGTGAAGCCATCTGGACCTGGGCTTTTATTTCTTGGGAGACTAACATTGCTTCAATCTCTTCACTTATTATTGGAATATTAAAGCTTTCTACTTCATTCTTATTCAACCTAGGTAACTTGTACTTCTCCAGAAAAATGTCGATCTCATCTAGGTTTTCTAGCTAGTTGGCGTGTAGTCGCTAATAGTATTCTCTCATAATGTTTTGTATTTCAAATGTATCAGTTGTAATATTGCCAGCTTCATTACTGATTTTATCTGGTTATTTCCTCTGTTTTTCTTGATTAGTCTAGCTAATGGTTTATCAATTTTTTTTATCTGGTTATTTCCTCTGTTTTTCTTGATTAGTCTAGCTAATGGTTTATCAATTTTTTTTTTTATCGTCTCAAAAAAAAAAAACACAACTTTTCGGGACCAGCAGTTAGCATAATGGCTGTCGCTGAACTCCCATGTAGTCGACCACGGTGCGAGTCCCAGACCGGTGGCTTAAACTCATGCCAGGCACATGTGTGTACGTGCCCAAGATCCTGAGAGGAGAATGGAGGAGAAGGGATTGCGGCGTGGCCATCTCCCCTGGGGGGTGATTTCTCACTTTCTACCTCTCTGTCTCTTTCTGACGAGCGCATGTGCCTTATAGCAAAAAACCTCTCCCCAAAAAATAAAAAAAAAGAGAGAGAAAAGAAAAAAAAATCTTTTCATTTGGTTGATTTTTTTGTATAGTTCTTTCATTTTCTATTTCATTTTTTTTTCAGTTCTAATCTTTACTATTTCTTTCTTTTATCTTTGGGTTTTGTTGTTGTTTTTTCTAGTTCCTTTAAATGTGATGATATTTATTTGCCACCTTTCTAGTTTTTTCTTTTGAGTACTAATGACTACAAACTTGACACTAGCAATTTTTTTTAAAAAAAAGCACATTTAATCCATTCACTTCCCGCTTAAATTTATTTCAAGTTTCCACTTTATCATTAGGAAACTCCTAAATTCATCAAGGTCCTTTGTGACTTTTTTATTGCTCACCTCTAGGCCTTGATTCTTCCATCATGCCCTTGAATCCCAAGCTTCCACTGGGTTGAATTATTTTCAGTTTCCTGGAGATACCTTTCCTTGGTTCCCTTGCCTCCAGATCTTTGCACTTATAATTTTTTCTTCTTGAAATATGTGCCCTCATTCCCCAAACTATCTCCTTATTCTTTATTTTTTTCAGGTGAAAACTTAGATTTCATTTCTTCTGAGAGAGCTTTCCTGATTCTACATGTTAGTGATTTAAGAGATAGTACATATTATTTAATAGTGGACACTTTTGCTTGTGGAATGAACCATATTATTACATTATGGGTTTTGATCCTCTGTCATGGACTGTTTTTCTCAGTCTTTTCCTGGTTTCTCATCTACTCCCCAACTGCTTCATATTGGAGTGACTCAATTTTTAAAAATTTAACTTTATTATTATTATTATTATTTTACATTTTTTCCATATCTCATTGATTCACAAAATACCTTAAACTAAAACTATGGACAAAGCTAGAATCTTGTTACAAGTGCACCGTAATTTTCTTTTGTGACTCAAATTTAAATCTCTGTTCCCTATCTCTCTCCTGAACTCCAGGCACCTATTTGACATTATATTTTAAATGTCTAATGAACATATTAAACTCCAAATGCTCAAAACTGATCTTTCTCCCAAAGTTGAAGGCAACTTCAGTTACTGTGGCCAAGAACCTATAATAATATTTTATTTCTCTTTCTTCTCATCATCCCATCAGAAAACTATGGAATCTATTCCAGTGGGTACATCCTGAATCTGACCACTTCTCTCCCCTTCACTATCAGCACCCTTTGCCTGAGTCACATATAGTCTTTTATAGCCCCCAACTGGACTTCTTGCTGCTGCTCTTACCTCCCACAGGCTTTCAGTTTAGCAGTTAGACAGTTCCCTATAAAAGCCAAATCAGATTACAGCTCTGCTCAAAATGCTGCAGTGGTACCCTCTTTCAGTCAGAGTGAAAGACAACCTCCTTAGAATGGTCTCAAAGTCCACACATAGCCTGTCTCAGCTCATTTGGCTACTGGTGCCAATTTCTCTGGACTCTCTAAGCTCTAATACCCTAGCCTCATTGCTCAACCTTGATAAGCCAGTAATGCTCCTGCACAGGCTTTCACTCTGTCCCTTCCATCTGGGACCATCTCCGTGGAAACTGTTAAATGTCTTCATCCTCTAAAAGTCTTCTTTTTAAAACTTATATATTTTATTCATGCTAGAGAAGGTGTGCATGCACACAAGAAAGAGATAGAGTTTAAAAAGATAGGCATTCATGACAAGGTCTCATCATACCATGATCCCCTTCCTCCAGCCTTCGAAATGTGAGGATCTTAGGTGCCATGTGCACATTGCATATTCCAGGTTAACTGTGGATCTTAACCCATGGTTGGCCATATGGCCTCCAGAACTGTGGTTCAATGTGTTACTACCTGCACCACTGAGGTTGAGCCCACTTTCTCCATTGAACACTATCCTTACCATCTTATTTCATACCATATTCTACCCTCCGTACCCTAAAGACATGCCCCCTAGTACTCCTGACCTCAGTTCCTCAACTTTTTGTTTTCTCCATGCTTTACAGATTCAACTGACTTATACTCTTTGTCTGTCTCTACTAGAATGTAGAATATATCCTTAAAGGTGTGGCTCATATCTGCTTTTTTCACTCCTATGTTTCAATATAGAAAGATGAATGTAGTACATACTTTATACATATATATATTAAATGAATAAGCAATTTTAATAACCAAATGCTTTTCTAAAGCTTGAAGCCCAGTATTGAGAAACTTATTAAAAGAATGCTGCCTTGATGAAGTCTAAAAATTTCTAATTTAGTAAGTTTGGGGGTGGATTCAGTCATCTGATCTTATTTATTTATTTTTTTAGAAACCTTGGTATTATCATAACCATTGAAATGAGAGCTATTGAAAAACTTTTCAGGGGAACCAGCTAGCATAATGGCTATGTCACGGGACTCCCATGTAGTTGACTGTGGTTCGAGTCCTGGACCCGGTGGCTTAAACCTCACCCCAGCCGCATGTGCGTGAGTGCCCAAGATCCCGAGAGGAGAATGGAGGAGAAGGGATTGCGGCATGACCAACCCCCTGGAGGGTAATTTCTCACTTTCTGTCTCTATGTGTCTCTCTGTCTGGCGAGCGCATGTGCCCTATAGTGAAAACCTCTCAAAAAAAAAAAAAGAAAAAGAAAAAAAAAAAAAGAAAAAATTTTCTAATCTACTATTTACTGTGTCAGTGTCTCTTAAAACTTTCTTGCCACATTAGGGCTTTGGTTAAAGGTTATATCCTATCTATAAATCATCAGTTGACCCAAAGACTGTCTTGGGTAGAGAAAAAAAGAAAAAAAGAAAAGGTTGTTGATCTTCTCTCCTCTTAAATAATAATGATAAATGTATTTCTTGGGACTATACAGAACTTTATGGAAAAAATAAGTATGTACTTACTATAATAAAGATGCTTCTAATTTTTCTCTGAAAATAGAGATTCTTTTAATATGGAGACTTTTATCCTAATATATATCGATCCCATGCCTTACCTTTCCACATATCATATTTATTTTTTTTTTACTTAAATTTATTTGTTTATGTTCATTTACTATACATCATTACAGCATACAAAATGAGATTTTCCATCCAGAGTACACCGTATATTGTTTCAATCAAGTACATCAACATACATGTTATTGTCAACAAATAATTTTCCATTTCTTGCTTCCTGTATGTTTTGCTTTTTTTCCCCCCATCCTTGATTCCCTATCTCTTACCCTCTGTCATCTCCCACTCTCTTCCCACACTGTCTCTGGTATCTATGTTTACTTTCTATACTCTTCCCCACACACACACACTTTTTATTGAATTACTAAAGATCTTAATTAATCTAAATATTTTCATAGCAAACACAGCTGATATATATAGTTCCATGAACACAATTCTAACTTTAGGCATCCTATAACGTAGCACCTAGCTGGGGCTATATATCTTACTGTGGTCCTCAAATGGATTTTTTTCCCCCTGAAACTTTTTATTTTTGTAACTTAATTTACATTCTTTCTGTAAGCTTCATCACAGCATACAAAATGTGACTTCCCATCCAGAATATACTGCATTGTTACTTAATCATGCACATTATCAAAAATTTTCCATTTATAGTTCCTAGAATTTTTTACCCCTCTTTCTGACCCTCTGTCCTTTCCCACCCTCTTCTTCCACAATCTCTGGTGTCTACAATTGTCTTCCATTCCTTTTTCCACCCACATTGTATTGATCACACAATTTCTTAAATAATCTAATTACTTTTGATGGTAAGTTTACATGGTACTATTAAGAAAATCAGTTTTAACATAAATCATAGAAATGCTAAAGAACTATTCTTAAAGCCAGGAAACAGGTTAGGATTCTGTTCAAACGGTAGGTGCATGAACCTATCAGTCTCATGTACTTTATCTTCTCTTCTGGTTCCATTTTTCCTATTAAATTCTGGGAT
>NW_006203646.1:875020-876781 GCF_000334495.1 Tupaia belangeri chinensis
AAAAAAAAAAAAGAAAAAATTTTCAGGAACTCTATTTACTGTGTCAGTGTCTCTTAAAACTTTCTTGCCACATTAGGGCTTTGGTTAAAGGTTATATCCTATCTATAAATCATCAGTTGACCCAAAGACTGTCTTGGGTAGAGAAAAAAAGAAAAAAAGAAAAGGTTGTTGATCTTCTCTCCTCTTAAATAATAATGATAAATGTATTTCTTGGGACTATACAGAACTTTATGGAAAAAATAAGTATGTACTTACTATAATAAAGATGCTTCTAATTTTTCTCTGAAAATAGAGATTCTTTTAATATGGAGACTTTTATCCTAATATATATCGATCCCATGCCTTACCTTTCCACATATCATATTTATTTTTTTTTTACTTAAATTTATTTGTTTATGTTCATTTACTATACATCATTACAGCATACAAAATGAGATTTTCCATCCAGAGTACACCGTATATTGTTTCAATCAAGTACATCAACATACATGTTATTGTCAACAAATAATTTTCCATTTCTTGCTTCCTGTATGTTTTGCTTTTTTTCCCCCCATCCTTGATTCCCTATCTCTTACCCTCTGTCATCTCCCACTCTCTTCCCACACTGTCTCTGGTATCTATGTTTACTTTCTATACTCTTCCCCACACACACACACTTTTTATTGAATTACTAAAGATCTTAATTAATCTAAATATTTTCATAGCAAACACAGCTGATATATATAGTTCCATGAACACAATTCTAACTTTAGGCATCCTATAACGTAGCACCTAGCTGGGGCTATATATCTTACTGTGGTCCTCAAATGGATTTTTTTCCCCCTGAAACTTTTTATTTTTGTAACTTAATTTACATTCTTTCTGTAAGCTTCATCACAGCATACAAAATGTGACTTCCCATCCAGAATATACTGCATTGTTACTTAATCATGCACATTATCAAAAATTTTCCATTTATAGTTCCTAGAATTTTTTACCCCTCTTTCTGACCCTCTGTCCTTTCCCACCCTCTTCTTCCACAATCTCTGGTGTCTACAATTGTCTTCCATTCCTTTTTCCACCCACATTGTATTGATCACACAATTTCTTAAATAATCTAATTACTTTTGATGGTAAGTTTACATGGTACTATTAAGAAAATCAGTTTTAACATAAATCATAGAAATGCTAAAGAACTATTCTTAAAGCCAGGAAACAGGTTAGGATTCTGTTCAAACGGTAGGTGCATGAACCTATCAGTCTCATGTACTTTATCTTCTCTTCTGGTTCCATTTTTCCTATTAAATTCTGGGATTTAATATTCAATTCCAGACTTGTCCCTACAGTTAAGCTGGCCACTTTCTTAGTTTTTGAACTCTTCTTTCCTTGTGTCTATATTTAATTTTCCTGATATAGCACACCCTTGAGAACTTCTTGAAGATCTGGTCTGGTGCTGGTAAATACTTTCAGGTTTTGTTTATCGGAGAATGTTATTGTCTTTTCTTCCCACATGAAAGATAATCTTGCTGGATACAGTATTCTCGGCTGAAATTGCTTTTCTCTTAACACTTTGAATATATTTTCCCATTCTCTCCTTGCTTGCATTGTTTCTGATGAGAGATCTGCTATTAGCCTGATGGGATGTCCTTTGTAGGTAACTTGATGTTTTTCTCTTGCCAATCTTAGTATCTTGTCTTTGTCTGTGGTTTTGGTCAACCTGGCTATAATGTGTCTTGGAGAAGATCTTCTTGGGTTGATTCTATTTGGGGTCCTTTGTATTTC
>NW_006203646.1:877213-908916 GCF_000334495.1 Tupaia belangeri chinensis
GGAGTTATTATTTTCCCTTGGAGGAGAGGTATTTTCTTGCTTCCCCATATTTCTTGTGGTCCTGCAGTGATTTCTTGTCATCTGATGGGTGGTGTGTTTTTTTCAAATTCTTGAAGATCAATCGGAGTGTTCAGGAGCAAGCCGAAAGAGGTGATCTGGAATCTCTTTGCTGTTCTGTTGTGATTGCTGGTGCAGCAGATTCAGTATATATTGAGGAATATGTTAACCCTAATACTATTTAGATGTTTAGCTACAGTGCTCTTAGATCCATCACACTAGCTTTGTTGTCTGGATGCTGAATTATGAGTAGAAAATCTTCATTTTTCCTGTCCCCTGAATTGACTAGTTCGCAGGAGCCATGAGGAATCCGCTTCTGAAGGAAGGACTCAACTCTCCTGCCCATATCATATTTATCTTCAATTCATGATTTCTTTTTTTTTTGGAGAGGTTTTTGCTATAAGGCGTGTGCGCTCACCAGACAGACTGAATGAGACAGAGAGACAGAAAGCGAGAAATCACCCCCCAGGGGGGATGGCCACGCCGCAATTCCTTCTCCACTCTCCTCTAGGGATCTTGGGCACACACGTACACGCGCCCGGCATGAGTTTTAAGCCACCGGGTCCAGGAAGTGAACTGCGGTTGACTACGTGGGAGTCCAGCGAAATAGCCATTATGCTAACTGCTGGTCCCCATGATTTCTCTTTTATTGACCCAGATACCAACTAGAAAATGAGATTATATGTTTGATTTTGAGTACAGATAGAAAATCCCTAAACACTGAAAAACACTAGTTACAGGCTTTACTCACTATGTTACCTTCATTTCAACTCTCTGAAGCTCAATTACCTCATGCATATAACAGAATGGAAAATCTCTTGGCATCTGTGTAAAAGTATTCCACAAAGTCTAAAGTTCTGCATTTGTTGAGATACTGTTGATATTATCAAATAGACATCTTTATTTTCTATATCTACATTTTAAATGATATTTCTTATATTTCCCTATTTAGATTGTCTTGAGGGCCATGGCTTTCCAAAAATGGGGAGAGTCAGATATGATAGGAGCCCTTTTTGGGTATAGACAGTGAGAGGATGCATTGTTTGAAAAGTACTTAGAAACAATAATAAAATTGACTGAAAGTTGGCCTGGTTTTATATTACTATCACAATAACCCTCAAAGCTAAACAATGTCAGAGATCAAATACTACCCTTCACAGAGTCAACTCCTTTATTGGCTCTCCCTTGCCTTGTGGAATACCCCTTTCCACTCACACTGCTCATGAGCTCTAGGACTCTCTCTTCTGCAGACTCCTGAATGGATGCCTGATGCAGTTCTGCCCAATTAATCTATTCTACCCCAGGTAGCCATAGTGTTTTGCTGGAAGACAAGTAAGGGTTCAAGTCAGTCCAATCAATGGCAATCCTGGAATATCTGGGTTGGTTGGGTGGGACATACCTTTACTTCAACTGAACTTGAGGATAGGGCAAGACATATGAGTGCCACATTTGGCAGCCACCATGATTGCACAGGGGGAGAGTCTGCCTGGGAATTGAGCCAATGGAAAGGAAAGCAGAAGAGGAGATATAGAAAAAGTGTGACCATGTCCAGATGGCATCACTAGATCATGAGGAGACACCTGTGCCTTGACTTTCTAGGATGCGAGAGTTCCAAGCTACCTGGAATTTAGTAGTTTTACCGCTTGCATCCTGAAAATTACTAAAACAATGTCTGTTAAAAGAAGTTAGATTTTATGCTGGAAGATGTGTTAGCAGAGGGTTCATGTAAGAAGCAGTGGACAGTATGGACCAGTCAATGGAAGAAGCTTGGAGACTTAGTACCAACTAGCTTCTGAGCCCCAGTTTTGTCACCTACAAAGAAAGAGAGGGAAAAGTAGAACAAGCAATTGATGGATAATTCAAACTTTTCTTCTGACCTCAGAAGCTTTTCTTTCTTTCTTTCTTTCTTTTTTTTTCTGGAGATGTTTTTGCTATAAGGTGCGTGTGCTCTCCAGAAAGACAGAGAGATAGAGAGACAGAAAGCAAGAAATCACACCCAGGGTGGGATGGCTACACTGCAATTCCTTCTCCTCCATTCTCCTCTCAGGATCTTGGGCACGCACGCACACGCATCTGGCATGAATTCAAGCCACCAGGTCTGGGGCTCAAACCACAGTCAACTACTTGGGAGTCCAGTGACATAGCCATTACACCAACTGCTGGTTCCCCAAAGTTTTTCAAGAAGAGTTCAGGCAAATCTTGGTACATAATGAAAATTTTGAAAACTAAACCAGATTTGAAAGTAGAAGAATAATCTTGAATCACCTGCCAAAACACATAAATGAAACATGTAATACATTATTTCTGTAACACATTGTGACACAGGATGATCTATATGGAAATACTAAGGTAATTAACATGCCTTTGGCTGCCACAGTCATTTTATTGCTTTTTTTTTTACTGCATTTTGATGTCAAAAGCACAGCAGACTTCTATATTTACAGTTATTCTGTTAATGCATTATAATTACAGATGTAATCAAAAAGAGAAGTTTGATTTTTCACCTAAATGACACCTTTAATAACTTCTGAATAAGGCATGACTCCAATTAGAGATTTCTTTTTTAAAAAATCACACCTAATAACATCATTTATTAGAATTCTAAATAGGAGCTCTTCATTTCAATGTCATCTCCTTTTAATCTGCTTTCCTAAGGAAGAGCATGGTTTCCTGTACACTATGGCAAAGGTGAAATTCTTATGATTGGAATTCATCGTAGCTAAACCTATATCAGAGATGTCAGTGAATAATTTTTTTTCAGTTAAAATAAATGCAACGAACTATTTTTGAGTACCCACCAAA
The DNA here is from genome assembly GCF_000334495.1 of Tupaia belangeri chinensis. NCBI lineage: Eukaryota > Metazoa > Chordata > Mammalia > Scandentia > Tupaiidae > Tupaia > Tupaia belangeri. Next base: position 880,073 of record NW_006203646.1, read on the forward strand.
TGCCAGTCATACATAAAATGTAGAAATGAGCTAGCCTCCCAAACCTGTTCATAATACTTAATAATGTAATGGAAGCTGCAAACACAAGAATTAGGCTTTGGGAACTCAGTAGCATATGAAAAGCAAAAAAGGGACCTATATTTTGTGAAAGAGAAATAGCGTGAGTAGAGGATGAAGTCTGGGAGGTGGAAAAATATATAGTATATTTGTAAATGTAATAAAAATGAGATCAGGTCACATTGGATTAGATTAGGTTGATATTCTTATAAGAAGAGAACATTTGGGCTCAGCTGAAGTGGCATAGGTGATATGGTACCAGAGAAACCAGAGTCATATGGGTGTGCCAGGGTTCAGTTCTAAGATCTTTCTGAGAACTCCAGACATACCTGCAGACATGCTTGTAATCTTCCTGGCTGTCTGAAAGTCTGGGGTGGGCGATCATGACACAGCAAGATATTGACAGGGGTCCCTATCTTTCTCTCCACCTGTCCACTGCTTGCTTTCTCAAGAAATAAACTAAATAGTTTAGAAAAGAAGTGGTTTATTTATGACACGAGAAAAGATAGCTATGTTAATATGAGGGGTGGGGAAACTTTCTAAAAGAACCTGGCCCTGTCATTTACCATGAGAAGTGGATGTCCTTGAAAACCACCAGTCTCAAAATGTAAGGCAAAAATAGTGCAAGTTGATTTAATATATTGCCCACAGAAGAGCAACTTCAGATAACCAGCAAACCAAGAGCCAAGAATAAATGCTAGTAGTATGAAGCCATGAAGACTGGGAGTGGGTGTTATTTGCTATGTTGCATTATTATATTTAGAGGAGATAAATATCTACTATGCTGACTTATGTATTTGCTCTTGACTTTTAGCTTCTTTTCCCATCCAAATCATCTACATTTTTCTCTGACTTTCCCTGAAGAAACAGCTTTATCTGATAGCCAACTTTTCTTCTTACCTAGGGATTCAATATCCTATTGCAAATACTTAACTAGTTCATAATCTTTCATATCCAGACAGTAGGGTGAAAGAAATTTTCCTGCAAGTCAATAGGATTTTTGAGACAATATCCTATAAGATTCACTATTTTTGCTCATAGAAATACATTTCTCCCAAAGGGTTAGAACTTTGGTAAAAGTAAGCACAGTAACAATTAAAAAGGCTCTGATTATCTGTGCATTCTTGGCACCTAGCTTTATGTATCTTATGAGGCAAGAATTCAACCAGTAGTCAATAGATAAATATATGAATGACTGAGCATTTTTGCTCTTATTCTAAGGCATAAGATATTCAGTTTCCACTTTAGATAATAAATGAAAAGCATTTGAAAAGCTTAAAGGTTGACTATCAAATTGAATGGTGTGATCTCATTAGAACTGCTACAACTTCAATGACAAAGACAGGCAGAGGATATAAAATATTTTCAACAGAAATAAAATGTAATTATTTAAGAGTAAGATCTTTAGCAAGATAGTCCCTAGAAGCCCAAGCCCTTATAATACGAGTTTCCAGACAAATTATATAACCAGACTTTGCTTTAGTTTCCTCATCTATTAAACAGGGAATGATAAATTCATTTCTAATTTTATTCATTTATTTGTGAGGATTATATGATCTAATTAACATAGAATATTTAACACATAGGTGGGCACTGAATAAGTGCTAGCTGGTGTTATTACTTTGTTCTTATTTATTGTTCCATCACAGTAAAGATCATATTATAGACTGAATGCATATAATTCCCTGACATTCATACATTGACTATCTTCCAATATGATCATATTTGAACATGGAGACTTTGGGAGGTAATTCGAATTGCATTATGTCATGAAGGTGAGCTACTCATGATTGGCTTGACAGCCTTATAAGGAGACAGAGAGACCTGACAGGCAGGTGTACTCACCAAGAAAAGGCTACAGAAGGACATGGTGAGAAAGCGGCCACTGATGAGATAGGAAGAGAGCCCTCATCAGAAACAAAGGCAGCTGGCACCTTGATCTGCAACACTCCAGAACTGTAAGAAAATTAATTTCTGTTGTTTATATCACCCAGTCTATGGTATTTTGTTATGGTAGCCTAAGCTGACTAAAACTAATTTTATCTCATTTTTATTCTTTTAGTTAGCACAGCCTTTATGGCAAGTAATACTTTTTTTTTTTTTTTTGGAGAGGTTTTTGCTATAGGGCGCGTGCGCTCGCCAGACAGACGGAGAGAGACAGAGAGACAGAAAGCGAGAAATCACCCCCCAGGAGGGATGGTCACGCCGCAATCCCTTCTCCTCCACTCTCTTCTTGAGATCTTGGGCATGCACGCACACGTGCCCAGCATGAGTTTTAAGCCACCAGGTCTGGGACGCGAACTGCGGTCAACTACGTGGGAGTCCAGCGACATAGCCATTACACTAACTGCTGGTTCCCACAAGTAATACTTTTTTATTCAATTATCTTAGAGCTTTTTATAGTGTCTATATTAGTTAGGGATCATCAAGGTAGAAGTAATAGAAAACCAGCTCAAATGAGCTTAAGGCAAAAATGAAAATGTATTTATTATATATATGAAAAGGGTAGAAATCACTTTGCTACCTATCCTCTGTCTACACTTTTTTGGACTCACCTTCCATTTGTTCCTGAGACACAGAAGTGCTAAACTAATCGCCCAGACTGTGATATAGTTTCACTGTTTTGCAAAGTGACTGTGCAGCAAAACTGTCTCTATGACCATCTCTATGGGATATGTGCAGTAGGATCTGCATTTCTTATAAACAGTATGTTGGATTCAACGTGCCCTGAAGTAAGTGGAAATGTTGCAAAAGGATAAAGCAGAACCAAAAGGAAAAAAAATGAAATCATGTAAAACATGCCATAAGCAATAAAGAACTGACATCATTTGGCTTCTAGAAATAAGATTTTGGGGGGCCAGCAGGTGGTATGGTGGTTAAGATGACTGAACTCTCACATGGCTGACTGTAGTTCAAGTCCCGAGTCTGGGAGCTTGCTTTCTCACTTTCCTTCTTTCTTTCTGTCTCCCTCTGGTCAACTTCAAAAATAATAAAATAAAATTATGACAATGAATAAAATAATTTTTAAAAAAATAAGGTTTTGGTCCAACTTCATACTTAACTTTGTATAAGATATACTTTATTGCCTCAAGTATATTAATCAGTTGTTTAAGAGAATAAAATCAATGGTGATAAATTTGAGTATAGGAAAGAGCCCACCTTTTACCTTTGAAAATGTCAAAATTCACTGCCCATAGTGAATGTGAAATTTTTTACTCTGGTAAATAATAAATATTGACTTGTATCATCCTCATTATCATCACCAGTATCATTTCCCAATATCCTGCTTATAAGTTCAAATTAAAAGGAGAATAGCTTCAGTACTATTCCTTGCCCTTAAAGAGTTTATATTCCAGAATGACATCATCACTGTATACTGCTATCAGAGGCAAATTTGAATCTAGAATTTGATATTCTTCAGGTGTGTGATGGAGCAACTAATATGACAGACTCTGTCACATTGCTGGTTTTGAATGGGGAAGTTACATGTCTCTCTGACATGACTGGGGCCTGGAGTGCAGCCATGGTTGCTCAGAACTTCTGATAATTCATTTCCACACTGGGCCAGAGCTGTTTCCCACAAGACTTCCAAGTGAGTGTTTCATCTAACAAACTCCTCAACTGCGTGGCATCTTGGCCTTTGGAAGATCAGTCCTAGGCAAATTAATGCTCATTCTTCTTTGCCACCCTTCACTATAAAAGGAGTTGCTAGGTAAAATTATACAAATGCTTCTGAGAATTTTATACACATTGTGATATTGTGTTTCTTAGCATCTATAAATGTAAGTACCACTTACCCAATTCTCTCCAACATTGCCATAACATTATTTATCTTAAAACATTTTTCAATTTTTAGTCAGAAAAAAGATGATCATTTTCCTTTGTATTTATTTATTAGTGAGATTAAATATTATTCATATATGTATTGCTTATTTACATTTCTTCTTCTGTGGACTGCCTAGTAATGGCAAATATGAAAACAGATACATTTCTAGGTTACCAGATTAAACAGAGTTAATTAAACTCAGAAAAATGACACTTTGGGGAACCAGCAGTTAGCGTAATGGCTATGTCGCTGGACTCCCACGTAGTCGACCGTGGTTCACGTCCCAGACCCGGTGGCTTAAAACTCACACTGGGCACATGTGCGTGCATGCCCAAGATCCCGAGAGGAGAGTGGAGGAAAAGAGACTGCGGTGTGACCATCTCCCCTGGGGGGTGATTTCTCGCTTTCTGTCTCTATGTCTCTCTCTGTCTGTCTGGCAAGCACACGCACCCTATAGCGAAAACCTCTCCAAAAAAAAAAAAAAAAAGAAAAATGACAGTTTTCAAATGCACAATACCCACAAATTGTTTGCCCCAAAAGATGTAAGAAAACGTGTAATTTCTAAGTCCTGGCTTAATTTCTAGCGAAGTCCTTTTTTTTCTTCTCCTACTAATGAATGAGCATAACAGCATACTTATCTTCGTCGGTAAGTGTCATTTATTATTCTGTTACCAGTGATTGGATGCTCATATTATAGGTGCTATCTGAAGACTCTGGAAATTCCATCTTGGGTTTTGGATAATGGAAGAAACTGGTGAGATAGGCTTAGGTTAGTCAAAATTTTTTCAGAATAAATTTCACAATCATACACACTTGAGAACTTCATTTGACCCATGACACTATTCTAGTTTTCTTTTCTTTTTTAAAATTACAGCTGTATGGGAGGCCCCGCGGCCCGGGGGGCTCACGCCCCTGGGGGGGGGGGCTTATGCCCCTGCCCGGCATCCCTGGCCCCTCTGGCGCTGGTTGGCCCGGAGGCCGTAAACAAGGTTGAAGAGCTTGCAACTTGAGAAGATGACGGTTATCAGCCCTGCATTACCTCAGGGGAAAACAAGAACTACTCTGCCATTCTTAAGGAAGCCAGATACCCAAGGACAACTCAGACTGCAGAAGCCCACAACACCATTCCTGGTAACTACAAGATGACTGCTGTGCCGCATCAGCTGATAATCATCCCTGCGTACCAGAACTGCTTTCCTGAAACTGCATTCCCTGGAGACTCACCTACAATTGTGGATCTGCAAGAGATCCTCCCTTAATCCAACCCTGAATAGAATCTATGCTCCCTATTGTCAAAAACTTTATGAGCTGATAATTGGAACTTGTGGCCTCTCTTTACTTGTATGTATCACTTTTTCAGTAACTCTTCTGGAAGACAACTGTATATAGCAGAGATATTGTAAGGAGAGAGTGGGAAAGGGCAGAGGGACAAACATAGGGGGAAAAAAAAAAGAGGAAGAGAAAAAAAACATATATATATACATGGCTGCAGGGAGCGGTATGGGCCCAGCTGGGTTCTACTTTATAGTATGCTCTTTTTACTCACTGGGGTTTAGGCCTAAAGTCAGACTTGAGTTCATGTATAGGTATGTGTCAGCTGCGATAACTATTGGATATATTTAGACTAATTAAGTTCACTGACAGATCATTTGGGGAGTGGGGAGGCACGGAGGGCAATCATGGATGTCAGGGACAATGTGGGAGGAGGATGGGTCATAACAGAGGGAGGGGGATGGGGAATCTAGGATGGTAAAACAAAAGGCAAGGTATGCAGGACACAAGAATTGGGAAATTATTTGCTGAGAACATATATGTTGACGTGCTTGATTGAGCCAATGCACAGTGTATTTTGGATGGAAAATTCATTTGTGTGTTGTGATGGGAAAAAAATATATAATAAAAAAAACTATAAAAAAAAAGAGAGAGAAGAGGATAGAGAAAGATAGCAAGTGAACAATAGAGAGGATGTTAGTGAGAAACAGATATGGTTTATTATCTGTTGATGATGACATGTATAGTATTCTCAACTGGACTGGTCTGGGAAGTATTTCATGATGGGTGAAGTCTTTTAACAAACAAAATGAGAAATAGTGATTGACTGTTTTTAAAAAAATTATAATAATAATAATTATTGGGAAATGCATGGAAAAGATTGAATGATAAAGCGGGGAGATTGATGTCTCTGTATTGACCGACATGCATGGCATTCCCTTTTGAAAAAGCAATGGAAGTCAATGTAAAGTTATATGTAATCCAATGTAATATAAAGAAGATTATGATGATAATATAAATTTTAAAAAATGCAAAAAAAAATTACAGCTGTATTATCAGCACTGTTATTTTATTTATATAAAAAAGAAACTTAAAAGATAATTTTTCTCTAAGGCATGTGCACTTACCAGAGAGACAGAGAAAGACAGAAAACAAGAAATCACTCCCCAGGGGGATGGCCATGCCACAATCCCCTCTTTATTTTCCTCTCGGGATTTTGGGCACAAATGCACACTTACCTGGTGTGAGTTTAAAGCTGACGGGTCCAGAACTCTAGTTTTCTATTATTAAAATATGGCCTTTCTAATATAATCTAGCAATTACAGACTATAATTACCAATCTTCAATTTAGGGGGACACATTTAATGAGAATCAAATTAATTCTTGAGTTTTCAGAACATATTTTCTCAAAATGTTGCCTGCTTGTGGATCACTTTCATCTGAATCACCTCAGTTGGTTCTATTCCTTACCTATCAAATTATCATCTCTTAGACTGGGACCTGAACGAGAGGCTTTTTTTTTTTTTTTTTTTTTTTTAAAGAGAGACTTTTGCTATAGGGCATGTGCATTTGCTAGAGAGACAGAAAGCAAGAAATCTACCCCAGCCCCAGGGGAGATGAACATGCCACAATCCCTTCTCCTCCATTCTTCTCTTGGGATTTTGGGCATGTTCGCACATGTGCCCAGTGTGACTTTGAAGCTGTTGGGTCTGGGACGCAAACTGCAGTTGTCTGTGTGGGAATTCAGCAACATAACCATTACATCATCTGCTGGTCTCGAGTCATTTTTTTAAGCTTACTCATTTCTTTCCTCTATGAGTAAGAGACTGCCTTTAGTCAATCTGGATCATAAATGAGGATGTGCCTACTATACTCAGGAGGTCTCTGAACTTGAACCAAGGATCCTCCCATGTAGAATTACCTTGCAATCATCATGATTTACTGCTGTGCCACTATTTGGCTGAAACAATCTTCATTTTTTTAAACAAGCGCCCAGGAGTTATTTTGTTCCATATTGTTCTCTAAGATATTTCATTATTATCTGTCTTTCTTCTGTGGAGGGAGGAAGGGCATAAGAGTGACTCAAATTTGATTTCAGCCTCTCATAGATATTGCTGTGCTGTGTGTGCACGGATCATGTTAATTCACTCATTAATCTAAGAGAGTGAGAGAAAGAAAAAAATATAAGAGGCACAGGTTACAGAAACAAATTAACTAATAATGATCCAAAAATTGGGGATGAACAGTATTCCTCAGTCTCACCAAAGGGGGGGGGGGAAGAGCATTTCTTATTTAAGAGAACCTTCCACTTATCTATTTTAATAAGACCTAGTCAATTGAAAGACATCTCTGCACAATGATTTTTTAAAAAAAATGTCTCATACATAAACAATGTGGTGTCCTAAGTGTCAAGTTGGATGGGCTTAGAGCCAGACAGGACTGGGTATGAATCCCAGATTCTCTCCTTATTAGCTCTGTGGCCTTGCTTGAACAATTTAAACGTTCTATTCCTCAGTTTTATTATTTTTAAAAAATGCAGCTAATCCTTATTTTTCTTTGTAAGTTTGAAATATTTATAAATTTCCTGGTATAGCACTCAGTAATGTCCAAGATAAGAAATAATTAATCAAAAACACAGACTATGTCCATTGCCAAAAAAAAAAAAAAAAAGGCAGAACACCAAGGAAAGGGTCCTGCAATTGGTAGCCTTTACTTATTTAATATAGGACTATCCCATGGGTCTATTAATGGTCTCTTGATCTGAAAGGTGAAAAACAAGCTCAGACATCAAGTCTTTGTTCTCACTTCAGATAACACAGAAAGACACAGAAGAAACCAGATGCTGGCCTCAGAATTGTTTAAATATTTTTTTTTACTTATATATTCTTTCACTAAAAACACAAACCAGTTGATCCAATTAAAGGAAGCCACTACTCCTAATAAGTACGTTCTAGGAGTGGAAAAACCAATAACAAATAAGCCTCTACCTCTGATATAACAACCACAGGGGAGAATGACCAGGGAAGAGATCTTGTTTTTGACAAAAGTAGAGGAGAAAAGCACTAAAATAATTGGTCCAAATGGTAAACATGGTATTCACACAAAGCTCTGAATTTTGGCTCAACTCAGCTCCTTGGCTTTCTGCTTATGAATGAGCAACCAAATAGGGTCCACTGGGACACCTAGCCCATGTTTCAGGTACAACTATCAATCAAGATTCCCCCCATTTCTCACCTCCTGAATGGGCTTTGGGACACAATCAACCAATCCTTCTAAACCTAGTAATGCATACTAGGAGCACATGTCTCCCAAAGGCCACTAGGTGTCCTTTGGGGAAGATTAGAATGGGATTAGGAAGAGCGACCCCTAAAGGTGTCATTTAGTGTCTACATATCCAACTATTGAGTCATCAGGATAGTCATGATGCATTTTGGCATAGCTAAACATAGAAAAACAGGTTATGACTTTCCCAACAACCTAATATTAGAAAAGCCCAGGACTTTTCAGTTATAAGAGTTAACACATTCTTTTTTTCTTTCTTTCTTTCTTTTTTTTTTTTTTTTTTTTTTGAATCCTGTTCTTTAATTATTTTTTCTTTTTTTGTGCTGAGTTAATTTGACTTGATCCATTAACGGTCTAATTTCATTGGTTTGAGAAGTTGGGCAAGAAAGAACTGGAACGAATTCTGTCCTCCTTGAATCCCTTGATTCATCCAGCTAATTTGGTGGTCTTGAGCAAGGGTTTACTGTTTTTTAGCACTTTAAGCAAATGCTCCATGTTGTTGCTGCTGTTACTGTCATTGCTGTTAGTGTCACATGAAATTGTAAGTGTCAGAACTGTGTTTTTTATCCCACTAATTTTGACCTGGCCCTGGAAGATGCATACTTACAGGCAATTGGACTCTCCTGATTCTGGAACCCTGGTGAGCTCTAAAGCATGCAATCAGCTGGAAAGGCCATAAACGAATAGAGTTTTTCTGAGGAAAAACCTGCCAGGAACACTGCTACAAGCATATTGTGTGAGCAGCTGGCCTCAGCAGAAGTAAGAATCCACCAGAAAAGAAGATGAAGAAATAGGTTTACAAGCAACAGTTTAGGATCAAAGGGGTCTAGAAAGCAGAGCCTTTACATGTATCCTCGCTGCTGTTAGGATGAGATCTAAATGAGAGGAGCCCTAACCCATCTTTCCATAGGAATAGAGTCAGGGATTTTGCTGCAAAGCTCATCTACAATTTGAATGGAATTCCTCTTATTCAAAACTCAAATGATGATGGACTCTGTTTCTGGACCTCCTCCATTGAACAGGCTGTTCAACCTCCTTAGCTGCCAGGGCCAAGTAGAGGGCTTCCGGGTTACTTCTGTACTCCTACCTCTACCTTCTCCATTCTTGACTCTTCTCCAATTATCAATGACCTTGTAGGGCATTGAAACCTAGCCAACAGTCCTCAGATGGATTTGAATTGTAAGGCAGGAAGTCAAAGGAGAAAGAGTATCTTGAAATTAGACAAACCTGAGTTTGAATCTTGATTTCTCTCTGTCCCTCCCTCTTATTTCCCTTCATCATTTATTATGTATTGTGTGCTAGATACTGTATTATGTACGGGGATACAAGGATAAACTTAAAATAACATAGTGCCTGCTTTTTTAAAATACAGAGGAACTTTCAATGATTGAACATCTTTAATAGTTCCTCATTTAGGCCAACTCATTTCTTATTCTCAGTTTCATTATCTGTGAAATATACAGTAAAATTCCTACTGCACATAACTAAAGAAGACTAGGTAGCTGAGATCTTGGGACATGAAAACAGAAGGATTCTAGGGTGAAAAAAAAAAAAACACCTCATTTCTTAAAACATTTTTAAAGTTTTAAAGGAAAATAGCACCCACCAATCTTCATATATGTATCTTTGTGGTAGTAGGAGCTACATAGAAGAAAAACTATGAACCTATGGGTCAATTGATCTGACCAGCTTTTAGTCTTACAGAGCTGCTTCTATAAATCTCCCAGAGACTCATTTGTAAAATGGTGACAGTCTACTTCCTCACAAGGCTAAGAATTGTGAGTAAACAAATAAATAAATAAAACATTTTAAGCACCTTTTACTGACAGAAAGTAGTAGTTTCAATTGGAAGCAGGCCTTCCTTCTCTTAGAAGACATCTAACAATATCTGAAACTATTTTGATTCTCTTAACTGGGGAAATATAGTGTTACTAGCATCTAGTGGGTAAAGGCCATGGATGCTGATAAATACCTCCCAGTGGACAGGACACCCCCTTCTTCTCCCTCCACACACACAAAGAATCAAGAATAATATGTCAAAAGTGTCAAGGTTGATAGTTCTTGCAGTAAAGCCCTATGAAAAATACAAATTAACATTATTCCAATTAGGTCTGGATGTTTGCAGCTAAATCTGTGGGGAAAGAGCACAAGAAGAGGAAGGTAGCAAAGTCTAAGAGGTGATATTTCTCTCAAAGATTTTGAAATCTGATTGAAGAAAGAAGGTTCACACATGATAATTTGAAAAAAACAAACAAACAAACAAACAAAAAAACCCTCATATCCCAGTGTCAAATACTTGGATAGAGGTCAAACAATTATTCTTCTAGATCTGTTATGTCTGAACTTATATAATCATGGACAAGCTATTTAGATTCTGTGTTGCTAAATTTGCCATTGAATTTGTCGCTTAAAAAAAAGTTCTAAAAGCAGAGTCCAACATTAACATTTCATTTTCAATGATCATCACCGGTTTGTGAGAGACACAGTAAAATGAGCATAAATTTTTAAATCTAGTATCACAGACTCAACTTATTCCACTTACTGGGTGGGAAAACTTGGGTAAGTCATTGAAAGTCTTTGAGACTCAGTTTTACCTTCTGTAATAGAGTGAAATAATAAATACCTTTCAGTAAAGATCCTAGCACATAGTAGCAATTATTTGCAATTATATTACTCCAAGTTGAGAAAAATACTTATTTTTTATGAATATGCATTCTTCCACAGCATTAATAAGGAAAAAGAGAGTCATGATTTTGGAACAAGAAAGTCTCTTAGCATGGATCAAAAACCATTCTGACTATTCATCATGGGTAAATTATTATCCTTGTGTAAACTCGGTCACCCAACCTATGAACAGAATCATTATTTTTATAAAAGAACAAAATATTTCTATTTCAATCTATTTCCTCTGTTTTCTAGTGTCTCTGCCTACTGTAGGGTATTCTCATCTTTTCTAGTTTTACTCTTAAATTTATGTTTATTTGGTTTTTATTTGATGTCAGATATAGTGTCCAACTTCACTCATATGAATATAAATATCCTGTTGTTCTACTGCCACTTGTTGAAAAGATTATGCTTTACCTACTGAACTGTCTTGAAACCATTGTCAAAAATCAACTGACTGAACCAGCCAGGGGTGTGGGGTGAATATAGTTGGATCCAAGCGTACAGTTCAAGTCCTGGATCTAGCAGTTTGGCACAATGGGCACATGTGCATGCATGTTCAAAATCTGGGGAAAAGAATGGAATGGAGGAGGAGTGCTTTCTCTCTCTCTCACTCCGTCTCCAACAAGTACATGTTCCTTGTAGTAAATTTTTAAAAAACCAATTGATTATAAATGTTAGGTTTATCCTGGACTGTCAATTCTATCTCCTTGATCTATGTCTAGCCTTATTTTAGTACCAAAGAATAATAGAGCTTTGCAGTAAGTTTTGAAATCAGGAAATGTGAGTCCTCCTGCCTTGTTCTTTGTTTTTTCAAGATTGCTTTTACTCTTCTGTATTCCAATACAAAATTTTAGAATAAGCTTGTTAATTTCTCCAAAATGGCAAGCTTGGATTTTGATAAGGATTATAAAGAAGCTGTATTTCAGTATAAGAATTATTGCCATTTTAACACTATTAAGTAATTCTCTCAATGAACACGAACTATCATTTCATTTGTTTCATTATTTTAATTTCTTTCAACAATGTTTTATAGCTGTCAGATTTCAAATCTTGTAGAATTTTGCTGACTTTATTCCTAAATATGTCATTCTTTTTTATCCTACTATAAATAAAATTGTTTTTATAACTTCATTTCAGATTGCTCATTGCAAGTGTATAGACATAATATTGATTATATATGCTGTATATTATATATCTTCTTTCCTGAAAACTTGATAAACTGTTTAGTAGGTTTTTTTATATATATATTTCTTAGTATTTTCTATGTATAGTTCATTTGTGAACAGGGATAGTTTTACTTCATCCAACATATATTAGATGACTCATTTATTTTTCTTTAATATTTACTCTGGTTAGCGCTTCAGTACAATATTAAGTTTAAGTGATAGTGAGTATAAATATCCTTGTCTTATCTTTTCTCAATGGGAGAACATTAATTCTTTCACTGTTAAGTATGATGATGACAGCTATGAATTATTTTTCTATAGGTGTCTTTTATCAGGTCAAGGAGGTTCCCTCCTATTTATAAATTGTTGAATGTTTATACTAGAAAAGGGTGTAATACTTTATTAAGTGCTTTTTAGGCATCTAATATTTGATCTTCTTTTTCTTCATTAGTTTATTAAGATGGTATATTACACTGACTTTTATGTTAAGGTGACCTTGAATTCCTAGGATAAATCCTACTTGGTCATGGTGTATAATTCTATTTATATGTCACTAGATGTGATTTCTTAGTGTTTACAAAGAGTATAGATTTGTAGTGATTTTCTTTCCTTCTTTCTTGTTTTTGTTTTGTTTCGCATGTGTGAAGTTTTTATCTGCCTTGATATTTACATAGTACTGCCCTCATAAAATGGGGTGGAAAGTGGTTTTTTGTTTTTTGTTTTTTTTGGGTTTTTTTGCATGTGTGAAGTTTTTGTCTGCCTTGATATTAAAATAGTACTGTCCTCATAAAGTGAGGTGGAAAGTGTTTCCAATTCTTCTATTAACAGAAGAGTTCTCTTCTATTTGTGAAGATTAGTGTCCATTATTCTTTCAATGTTTTAACACTGTACTTCAGTGACATCATTGATTTAGGCCTTCTTTGTAGCGTACTAATTTACTAATTCAGTCTCTTTACTTGAACGTAAGTATACTCAGAATATCTATTTCTTTCTTTTTTTTGAGAGGTTTTTTTTGTTTTTTTTTTTTTGTTTGTTTTGTTTTTTTTGCTATAGGGCGCGTGCGCTAGCCAGACAGTCAGAGAGAGACAGAGAGACAGATAGAAAGCGAGAAATCACCCCCCAGGGGGGATGGCCATGCCGCGATCCCTTCTCCTCTGATCTTGGGCACGCACGCACACGCGTCCAGGGTGAGTTTTAAGCCACCAAGTCCAGGACGCGAACCTCGGTTGACTACATGGGAGTCCAGCGACATAGCCATTACGCCCACTGCTGGTCCCAGAATATCTATTTCTTCTAAGATTGTTTTTAGTACTTGGATCTTTCTAGAAATCTTTCCTTTTTGTCCAGGTTATGTAGTTTGTTGATACACAGGTTATGCACTGTGTTCTTTTATTATCCTTCTTTGCTTTTTAAAAAGATTTTTGCCATAGGGTGTGCATGGTTTTAAGAGAGAAAGTGAGAAATCACTACCCAAGGAAGACAGCCACAATCCCTTACCCTCTATTCTCCTCTTATATTTTGGGCAGGCATGAGTATGCACGCAGCATGTTTTTCAAGCCCCCAGGTCTAAGACTACAACTCTGGAGTCGGTCACATGGGATCTAGCATCTTCACTATCAAGCCACCTGCTTTTTATTTCTGTAAGGATGGTAGTAATGCCCTATATTTTATTCTCAGTTTTAATAATTTGAGTCTTCTTTCTTTTTTCATGGTCTTAATACACTTTGGGTGGGGCCAGCAGAAGTTTTAATGGTTATGTCACTTGACTCCCACATGGCCAAATATGGCTTGAGATCTGGACCCTGCGGCTAGGCACAAGAGCATGTGTGCCCAAGATCCCAGAAGGAGAATGGAGAAGAGATTTCAGTGTGGCCATCCCCACTGGAAGGTGATTTATCACTTTTCTTCTCACTATCTCTGTTCTTCTCTCTCTCTGGCAAGCACACATGTCATATGGCAAAAACCTCTTAAAAAAATACAGGTTGAATATTCCCTTATCCAAAATGCTTGGGACTGCAAATTGTCTCAGATTTCAGATTTTTTAAAAATGTTGTAATATTTGCATATACCTAATGAGATATCTTGGGGTTAGGATCAAAGCCTAAAGACAAAATTTATTTACATTTCTATATACCTTATATACATAGTCCAAAGGTAATTTTATGCAATATTTTTGTATTGTAACATTTCAATTGTGACCTAGTCCATACAATCAGGGGTGGAATTTTCCACTTATGGCATCATGTCAGGACTCGAAAAGTTTTCAATTTTGAAACATTTTAGATATTAGATTTTTGGGTTTGGGGTGCCGAACCTATTACTAGATGAATAATCTTGAATTAGATTTTGTATTCTCTACCACATTGGTTCTACTCTACCTTGCAAACTCTGAAAGTCCCAGCTCAAAGACTTGACAGAGGTTACTTTGCCTCAAAACCTCCCTGCGCACACTGACTCCTTGCCAGTCACTTCTCCAGAATACAAAGACCTGCCTTTCAAAGTGTGATCCCTACCACTGCAGCATCAACACTGCCTGGGTGCAGCACTTTGGGCCCCACTTCAAATCTATTGAATCATAATCAGCATTTTTGAAGGATCTCATGGAGATATGTGTTCATGTTAAAATTTCAGAATTATGAATTTAAAGCAAATAGAATTTATCAAACCTGTCACTTTATTTCACCTGTGCTACAACATAAATATACAATTATTTCTGGAATGAGAAAATATCAGGGCAGTATTATAGCATCTTTCTTAGGTATTTCATCATACCATGAAGAAAGTGGTGGGATAGTCCTCCTACACTTAGTAGATCACAGTAAGTAGAATGTCTCTCATGTAAAAACTTTTCACCCTTGATCCTTCTCTCTCTCACAGTCCATCAACACAATTCAGCTACCTCATGGAGCTCATGACCCAGTTACTTCGCTCAGGAGGTTTGCCTCTTATCCTTGTTTCCATCTCTCCCAGTCAGTGTTTCGGGCTTCAGCAGAATATCCATGTTTTTCTCATCTGCTCCTTCAATATGATGGAAAGTTTCTAAGGACCATTATCACAGAATTCAGGGACCAATTTTATACATTAGACTTCCCCACAGCCTCAGCCATACTGGTTCTTTCATTAGTCACCTTTCATGAAGACAAATATCACATTTGCTCAGGGGTAACACAGTCTAATCCTATATTGAAAAAAATTTTTTGTCCATCTTTTTAATTATTTTCAGCCAATTCTCCTACAAAAAAAATAAAAATGCCCCAATCACATCTCTTCTCTCTTCCACTCTGGTGCAAAGAAGTTGTTGGCTCACCCCACCTGAAAATTTTCTGATTTTTCACAAGAAACCAAATTAGCCAATATTCCTTCTATTTATAACTTTTAAAAATTTATATATAAAAATTTATTTATTTATTGTTTACATCTAATCACTGTACATCTTTACAGTGCACAGCATGTTTTTTCCCAGCATGAACACAATGCATATCAGTCAAGACAAAGGCATTACCATATACATATCATTAGCAAATAACTTTTCATTTTTGTGTCAATTATTCCTCGCTTGTTTTATATCTTAAGATAAAAAATATACTCTCCAGTGGACCAGCAGATGGTGTAATGGTTACATATTGGACTCTCACATGGCCGACCATGGTTTGAGTCCAGACCCGAAGTACTGAAACTCACACTGGGCATGAGTGCATGTATGCCCACAATCCCTAGAGAATGAAGGAGAAGGGATTGTGGCATAGTCTCGCCTCGGGTGGTGTTTTCTCACTTTCTGTCTCTGTCTCACTCTGTCTCTCCAGTGGTGTGCATGCCTTATAACAAAAATCTCCCTCTAAAATAATAAAATAAAATAAGGTACACTTTCCAAAGTATACTCTCGAGTCTGTATCGTCTCAGTATGTAGTAAATGTGCTAGTTGGTCTCTTCATACTTATTAAATAACATGACCAATTAGATCCATATTGTAGCAAAAGTAGCCCCACTATGTGAAATTAATACCTTCCTAGGCCATGGCTGCTTTGGTTAAGAGATTGGGCTCTGTTTTGAGATAGTTTCTCACATTCTTTCAATGGTTACCAAAGAAGTAGTGTGCTTTAGTCAATTATTTTTGGAAAAAAAGATTCTCAATTCTGTCCCCAAATTTTGTTCCTCCAAATTAATATCCCATCACATTGGTAAATATAACTTCAAAGAATTATTTCATTCAACTTTCTGTCTTCTCAAAGAGGAATCTGAAGACTTTTCCTTTAGAAAAATCAAACCACAAATATATGAAATAAATGTAAGTACTAAAATCCAAAAACTTTGTAAAAGCTCTTTTCTACCAAGCCTCTGATTTTCCCATTCTTTACTCTTCTCATTGCTTTATCAACTTGCTCTCAATGGTCTCAAAGCTTCTTTGGTAGCAAGTAAATAATAGGAACTCATTCATAAAAACTCACATAGGATTTGTTGTTGTTGTTGAAATTTTAAGAATTATCTCCCAGAACCCAAAGGCATGAAATGCTTTACAAAAGATTAGGATAGGGAAGGTCTATAAGCACTCTCTTTAAAAAAAAAAAAAAAAAGTATAAATTCACTCTTTATTTCTCATTCTGTACTACTGCCTCCTTTATCTCATTTTTCTCTCTTGCTAGCTCACATTTTCTGCTGCTCTGTGGACATAATGAAAAACAACCATGCCCATAGCTCCCAAGTTTAAATGAGCTCTGAGTTCAAATACTTAAGCAATATCTTTGAAAATTTATTCCAAACTCTCTGAAGAGATAATATAATCAGCCTAGATAGCTCAGGTCTTCTGATAGAGACATGTGTGATCAGGGAGCCACTTCAAGCAACTGACAGTGAGAATGGGGTTGAGTTTTGCCCAAAATGTGTTTCTTACGAAACACCATGATTGTTCTCCACCTGTCTCTTTCTTTTCTTAAATAGTGACCTACACTTTTCATCTCAAAGCATTTCAAAGAGTCAGTTTTATCAGTCTCAACCCTTTCTTTTTTTGAGAGAAAGATTTTTTTGCTATAGGGCATGTATACATGCCAGAGAGACAGAGACAGAAAGGAGAGATGGCCACACCACAATCCTTTGTCCTCCCTTCTCCTCTCAACATTTTGCACACACTCGTACATGTGCCTAGCGTGAGTTTCAAGCTGCCAGGTCTGGGACTTGAACTGTGGTTGATCATGTGGGAGTCCAGCGATGTAACCACTACACCATCTGCTAATCCCAAGTCTCAGCCCTTTCAAGACAAAAAGAACTAGTGTCTCTGTCAAGGAAATAGTGAAATTGATAAGAGGGTGTAGCAGTGCTCTGGAGCAATCCAAGAGCTTACAGCTTGGATGAGGCTCACACATGGGGCAGCTGAGCCAGGTTTGCTACCTCATTAAGTTACTGAAGGACAGAATCCAGTTCTATTCGCTTCTGTACTCTAGCAATTCACACATTATAGTCACTACTATTAGACTCTCTCAGAGCAGTGTCCAAATAATGTAATAACATTTCACAGTTATTAGCCTTCTCTACGTTATTGCACTTTGCTCAATTTTGGCCAGAAGCCCATGTCCTGGAGCAGAACTCAACTTTTAAACACTGTAGTGATTGTCCTATTTTTAATAATGTATTTTCCAATGAAGACAAAGCAACTTTATGATCCTTAAAAAATCATTCACTTATCTTTTTTAAATGTTAGGAGTTTAATGATCTTGGCTGATTAAATCAAAGCCAGGGCACGGATTTCTCTACAAGCATCAGAAGAAAGAAAATAACAGTAAAACCACATTTCTGCTTTGTTTCTATGGTATTCTAATAATCCAAAAGGAATACTTTTGGCATTAGAAAAGGTTGTAGCTACAGAGTTAACTTGGAGAAATACAGTTTTAGGCTATACAGAAAGCATGTGCAGTACAACAAAATGATAATATCTGTTATCTTGAATGTCTTATCATGGCCTCTACTGATATTTAATCTCTTGTCAGTGGCATAATTAGATCCAGTTTCACCTGAGTAATAATAGAAAAGTCACTTAACCCTTCTTTACTCTTTATTTCTTGAATCTCAAAGGAATGTTTGAATGTAGAAAGATACTAGATGAAAAATATTTTGAGCTCCTAATAAATGTTCTATGCCCACCTAGGGTAGAGATGACAACTCTGTTGTCTGCTCTTATACATCTCACCTGTGAAAAAAGGTCCCATCAAAGTCTAGAAAAAATGAACTTACACATTTCTGACCCCAAAACTTCATCTATGGCATGTTGAACACAGAGGCATACATAGGAACGAATCTGAGCCCTTTACACAGTGAGCTTGGGAATTTGGAATTGAAACACAGAAACTGATACAGGGCAACATGTGAGATCTCACAGACTTCAGGGGTTTCAGTTGTCACAAGGGAAAGCACGTGAGTGTAAATAAATAGACAGAGAGTTTGGTCTTCTTAAAAGAGAAGAATGAAGGGAACCAGCAGTTAGTGTAATGGCTATTTCGCTGGACTCCCACGTTGTCAACCGTGGTTCGCGTCCCGGACCTGGTGGCTTAAACTCACGCCGGGCGTGTGTGTGTGCGTACCCAAGATCCCGAGAGGAAAATGGAGGAGAAGGGATTGTGGTGTGACCATCCACCCTGGGCGGTGATTTCTCACTTTCTGTCTCTATGTCTCTCTCTGTCTGTCTGGCGAGTGCACGCGCCCTATAGTGAAAAACCTCTCAAAAAAAAGAGAAGAATTAAGTCAATGTCTAAGAGATATAAGGTGAAGGGAAAAGGGAATAAAAAAATGCCTGCATTCTTGGCCATTGTCTTCTTGAAGTATGGGGCTATACTTCTAAGGTTTAACAGGATACTAAGAATGCTTAAATACTTCTGTCTTTAATAAGTTAGCTTGAGTCTATTTCTATTTTTTATTATTATTATATTAAAAAGTCCCTATGTCTATACCTTGATTAAAATGCATAATAGTAACTGAAGAGGAACAAAAATGTACTTGTGGCCAAACCAGGCACCCTCATTAAAAATAACTCCACACAGCACTGTTCATCACAGCCACGGGGCATGCACAGACACTACACAATTTACACCCATACCATTTCATATAAGCAAAACTCATTTTACAGATAAGAGGAAGGAGGTATGGAAAGGTTAAATAACTTTCTGAAACCGCATAAATCATAGGAGACAGAAACAGAACTAGACTGAAGTCTTCTGATTTCCACACTCCTGTGCTTTCTACAGCATAACCTGCAAAGGGAAGATAAGCTCTCTGACCAACCCAGATGTATAAATGGAATTCCTGGTATATTACTAGGTAGAATTTTTAAAATTATTTATTTACTTTTATTCATTCATTCATTTTATTTTGATTTGACCAGAGAGAGACACAGAGAGAAGGAAAGTGAGAAAGCAAGCTACCAGGTCCAGGACTCGAACCGTGGTCAGCCATGTGGGAGTGTCCAGCACCTTAATCACCATGCCACCTGTTGGTCCCACTAGGTAGAACTGTTAACCAAGTCCTTCAAAAATGTCCTAATTGTTCTCAGCTCCACCAATCACTAGGATAAATATATCTGAGTCTCAGTTCTCATTCGTAAAATGCATGCAGGATGGAGGTAGACATAAGAGATAGTAAATGAAAGAAACCCAGCACTGTGCCTGGCATCCAGCAGAGTTGTACTTAATATACTCCCATTGCAATAAGGAGTAGCACCTTCCTCCTACTCTGTTCCCCTTAACGGCCTAGCAAGTAAAAGACTGATCAGTACAACGCAAATGTGTTTAAGGCCTATAGAAAGGGTGCCTCTCTGCCTGATGAATGGGCTTTGTGGGTGTTATAGTTTCTCAATCTCTGGATTTTATTTAGGACTTTATCTTCTATGTTTTGCCTCACATTTCCTCTTTTGAGTCTTGGCTTGAAGAAGACAGAAAGCCATAGTTGTGGACCTGTTTGTTGCATGTTGGCTGACTTGGATGGATTTCCCTCCAGAAGGACCAAGCAGCGACTTCACCTGCTTGGTCTTCACTGGACCTTTCCAGTAACTTCACACTTCAAAGGTGTCACTTACAGAAACGTATTTTGACTCTACTAGCCTGTTACCTTTCTCATATCACCTTCTACTCTTTATTTTGTGATTTTTGAATGATGATCTTCAAGCCCATCTAAACACTTGGCTCTTGTAGGTATTTTCTCTTATCTTTTTGGCCATTGTTCTCTTTATCTCCCTTAAAAATGAATTTGAATCACTTTGACATTTTTATTCTGTTTCTCCAGAAGAAACTGCTCCCAATTTGTCAGACATCTTCATCTTTTTTTCTGATCTTTCTCATTGTAAAACATTTGAAACACTTGGTGTATGAGACGCCAGATAAAAATAAGTTGAATGGCATCTACATGAATGGCACAGTGACATTTAGCTCATGGGTGTGTATGTCGGAAAGTTGAAGTGCCAGCCTCCTCAGAGCTCTCTGTTTCCTCCTCAAATTCTTATGAAGAAATTAATGAACATTAGGAAAGGGTAATCAAGGTTCTTATTTAATATGTTCTCATAATACCTTATTAGAGATGCATTATTCTCTCTTAAGAAGAAAAAGACAGTGTGCTGTGGTGTTACAGTGGTTTTAAGGAAAATAAATCTGAAGCCCCCGGGGTTTGTTCTGAAAATACAGAAAGATATCTTTAGTTCTGGTATGAATGCCACCATCACCAAGGCCACATAGACTCAGACAAAACTTCCTGATGGCTGGGAATGCACTGGGAAGACATGCTGGTAACATTGACCTTGAGTCCAGCATGAGAAATGGATCTCAGCCTGAAATCTTAAGAAGAAGAAATTAAATATCACACTTTATTAAGTCTCCCTGTGACTCCCTGGATCTTAAACATTGTGTTAAGAGTTGTATTTCTCTTGTTTTAAGAAAAAGTATGTCATTGCAAACATCTCAGTTTGGTAAAATTAAGCTGAGTGTCTCTGCTAAAATCAGTAATATATATATAAAGTCGAAAGTCTTATCTTCACCAATGGCAAAGTATAACTCAAAAGAGAGAAGGCTGGCAAGACATAAACAAAAAAGGCGAGATATTTTTGACAAGATTTTGCCTTTGAAATCCTCTGCCCGAGCCTCCCAGGGAGCCAAGGTTACAGATACACACTTCATCTGTAGTACTTGCTCATATTGGTCTGGGATCTAAACTTCAGCCCCCAGCCTGACACGGTGGTGTCCTACCACTTGTGCCACCACAGCTGGGCCTCTACGATAATTATTTTGATGTTCAGGTTTGTTTCTTATGTCCACAGGTAAGCACGGGAAGAAGCAAGGGCAAAAGGGGACAGTGGATGCACATGTGCAGAAGTGTGGCAGAATAAGGTAGGGGAGAACTTAAGGCCGCTAGTCTCAGGGATCCCCTAAGAGTAGCTGACATCAATGGATCCCAGGAACAGTGATATTTGATGCCAGCTGGAAAGGCTGACATTTCAATTCCTGCATTTAAATTTCTATATGTTCTACATAAATCATGAGCAAAGTTTGGTTAAATATCCTAATCTGGTGTCAGCCATGCATAATGGACATGGGTGGGGGTAGGAGTGATGCATATTTGATTCCTGTGTGGATGAAGCAGGCTGAAAGGGGGTCCACAGGAAGAGGTGGCCATCAGAGGAACAGCTTACAGAGAGGAAACAAGACCACCATGGTGGATGTTCACGATCTACTGTCATTCCCAGAGAATTGGCACAGAACTCGAAACAGTAAAGGAGAGGGCCTCATGGATTTCCTGCCACTGTGTAAGATGAGGCCTCAAGGGACCAGTAGATGACATAATGGTTACGCTGCCAGACTCTCACGTAGTTGACAATGGTTTGAGTCCTGGCTTAAAACTCATGCTGGGAGTGTGTACATGCTTGCCCAAAATCCCAAGAGGAGAATGGAGGAGCAGGGATTGCAGCATGGTCATCCCCCTGGTGGGTGATTTCTCACTTTCTGTCTCTCTGGCAAGTGCATCTGCCTTATAACAAAAATCTCTTAAAAAGTAAAAAAGAGGAGGCCTCAGAATGTATCAGAACACTGGAGAAACGACGAAACTGCAGAAGTGAGGACATCTGATTGCACAAAGTCCTTTGTTTGTAGGGCAGTGATTTCTTTAGCTGATCTCCCTTTCCCTTTTCCTTAATGCCAGAGAGCACATACATGTGCAAGGGAGAAAGAGAGAGAGAGTAACACTTCCCAATGGCTTACTCAAACTGCAATCCTTTGTCCTCCACTTCCTTATCCTGCAGGATCCTGGGCATGGGTGTGTGCACCAGGCACGGTTTTCAAGTCATCAACGATGGTACTAGAACCCTGGTTGGACACATAGGATTCAGTTTTCTCAGTGTAATGCTTAACCACTATGCTACAGGACTGGCTCTTTTTAACTGATCTTTACTCTGAGAGATTAATTATCTGGGAGTACATTACTCTTCTTTCTTTGCTCTCATGATAATCCTGCACATCTGCTTTACAGTTTCAGAGTCTTGCCTTTAGGAAGTACTTTTTAAGAATTATTTAATTTTAATTATCATTATTTTTAAATTTGATAAAGGGCACATGTGGTCATCAGAGGGAGACAGAGAGAGACAGAGAGAAAGAAGGAGGGAAAGTGAGAAAATGCAGGTCTGGGACTTGAACTACCATCAGCCCTGTGGAAGTCTGGCGCCTTAATCACCATGCCACCTGCTGGCCCTAGCAGTAGTTTTATTTATTTCAGTCTGTTTCTGTAATACATACTTGGATTCAAAATCCAATCGGTCAAATCCCTCAGGAAAGAATTCAAAGAAAAAAAAAACAAGGAAGAGAGGAGGGAAAATAAGGGTATAATTGGAGAAAGGAAGGAGTGTGAAGAAGTGGGAGGAAACTTTCATAGCTGAACGACTGCTTAGGCAGACTCCACAGCCCAGATTTTCTCAGTATCTCCTGGAGTTCAGACAAGACATTACTATCATTTCATGTAATCTACTGTTACCCACTGCCACATGACAGTGATGTGCCCCTGAGGGATGACTTTTGTATGAGACCACATCATTATCCACAACCCGGTGAGGACCAACCTAATAAATTACTCTGGAGAAAGTCACTGTCAGGTAAAGTAGGGCGGGCAAGGGTAACCACAGGGAAGTAAGTGCGACTTTGCTTTACGTGTCTAAGCACAAGCTCCAATTAGTGCTCGGCACTTGGGTTTTGATCACGCACCATCTCATAGCTACTATTCAGTGAGCACTTACTCTGTGCCAGACTTGTGCTAAATGCGTCACTTACAGCCTCTCATTCTCCATCTACAACCATGGAAGCAGGGCAGTGCTATTATTGTTCACATTTTAAAAGAGAAAACTGACATTCGGAGAGATTCAGAAACTCGCTCAAGGTCACAGACAACGCAGTGAAGAATGGAGGTTTGCACACAGCCCGCACTTCTAGCTGCGATGACCCATTGCCTTCTCCCGTCTCGTACCTTCCCCTCGCTGCTCTCTTCTCTTACCTCCCTGCCCTCTTGCCTTGTATGACCCCTCCTTATCTCAGGTGACTCTAAAACCCCTGGCTATCCCAAGTGGCCGAGCAAGGACAGCACTCCTCTCTATCCACATCTGAACTTAGTACTTTATCCTGCTGATACTTCCCTTCTGAAGAGATCCTAGGTGACACTCAGTGGCTTCTGACCACCTTCCATCTCTCATCAGCTATGATGTGTTCAGAGCCCGAAAAGCCATGTTCATTGATCTCAAACTTAAAAAGCTAGGGTCACTTTCAGAAGTTTGGCTCACACAATTTTTCTCCAGATGAACCAACTTATAAGTAAATTCCTATAAGTTTATTGTTACTTTTTAAGAGATAAGAAGAGAGGGAGAGAGAGAGAAGAAACCTCAACAGGGTCTTATTACATCTCGGTCTCCATTTCCCAGCCCTCTGGCTCATCAGGACCTTGGGCACACACCCTAGCATGTTTCAGGTTGACTCGAGCCCCAAACCTGTTTTCGACTGTGTGGATCCCAGCACTGCAGATCAGTCTGCTACCCTGGGCCACTGCAGTTGAGCATTATTCAAATCTTTTCACCTCCAGGTTTTTCATCTGCAGAATGGAATCAATGCAATGACCAGAGCATAAGGCTATGGTAGGGAACAAATGAGACAAAGCAAGAAAAGTACATAAACGTATGCCTGATATAAAGTATGCTCTATCACTTTTAACTGTTATCATTATTAATTAGGAAGAAGGTTTTTAATTCCCATTTAACAGAAGAAACTGAAATCCAGAAGTGAAAGCTTCTTGCATCAGAGTGTGCAACGACTCAGTGGCAGAGGCAAAAGATGTTTTTTTAACAAGCATTAACTGAACATCTACTATATGCCTGACTCTGGTATAAACTGGAGATCCTCAGATTAATACGAATGTTCTATTGAATGTTCTGCTTCCAATATGGTATATAACGATTCATGAATACTCCCAAAGAGAAAAATACTAAGGATCCTGAAGAGATGGTCATTTCAAGGTCAAATGATAGATGTTGCAGACAGGGCATACAAAATAATAATTCAGACACTCTGACACGTAAGCTGCCAATCCATTCCACTATACTGCCTTCAGCTGAACGTAATTAGAAAAGTATATCTTTCAAAAACTAGCACCCATTACACAATGTATTCCAACATCAGCTAGAAATTATTCTCTCCATCAGTGCAGGAAATTGGGTGTTGACTGTGTTTAAGTTAGAAAAAAAAAATTGATTAGAATTTTTCATGAGAATGTCCTTTAGGGAGTGAAGCCTTGGTAAAAAAGAATCATAGACTGAGTTTAGAAAACTTGGTTCTGGTCCTGCCTGCTCATATGCTGCTTTTTATGCTGAATAAAGAAAGTTCCATTTCTCTTAAAAAGTAGGTATATGTGCACATGGGAGGAGTTGGGTTGGTCAAGGGGCGGTGGGAAGGGGCCAGGCTTACATGTTACCTTTCTTGCTGGTACTGTTTTATATTCATTTTATTTGACTATTAATCACCACTGTTATTACTATTAATAGAGGGTCTTATATATGAAGAATGGAAGGGAATTTCTCTACATCCATTGGAAGGTAATGGTTCTCAGGCTTCCTGAGCATAAATGGGGTGAATCAATCAAAAAGAGTCTTTTGTCTTTTGCCCTCCTGGTACCACTTCTGGTTCTGGTCCTGCAGATACGGTCTTTCCCAGAGCTGCTACTAGGTAACAAACAAAGACTAAGTAGAAAGAGATGACCTACAGAACATGAAGAAAAGAAGAAATGGAGCGGGGACAGAGATTAGTATCTTGGGGGGTCAGGGATAATTAATGATGATAACAGTGACTCCCATCTTGAGTGTCTTCCATGGGCTAAGCATTATTCACAAGTTGTTTCTAATACTTATAACAAGTACTACATCTGCATTTCAGAGGTAAGAAGGTAGAGACTCAGAAAGGTTAAATAACTTCCCCAAGGCTATCCAGAGCTGAGCATTAACTCATTTTATGTCTTACCACTAAAATCTATTCACTTTCTACATGCTTTCCTGGGACCTGGCTATGGAAGCATAGAGAAAACTGAGACTATCCATGAGCTACTGCGTATATTCAAAACTTACTCAGTTTGCTCTTCTGAAAGGCAACGAGACTGAGGTTCTTTCTGGAAGCATGATTTTGCACAATCCAGAAGCTTAACACCCTCTGACATCTGCCTTGGCAAAGCATTCATTACAATAAATCAAAAGTAACCTCACCTAATTCTCAGAAAATAAAATCTACTTTGGATAAACAGGATATGATAAGCACAATAGCCACCCGTAAGAGTCTGTAAGTAGACATATATATCTGTAAGTATTAAAAAGTAATTTTTGGTTTCTTGAGATTTATGATGCCTAAGAACTAAAATAGAGATAGATCTTTTAATGTGATGCCCAGACAATAAATCATGGAGAGGAATGGTTGGGAGAGATTTTCTAAGGTCATTTTTTTTTTTTTTCATGCATCTACTTCACCTTCCTGCCCTCAAGTAATCTTCTGGACTCTGCTTAAAACATAATCAGAAGAATGGAGTTCACCAGTTTTGGAAAATTCTTGTATTGAGCTCAACTCTCTGCCATAGTAAATCATAGAGAATAAAATGACTAAATAATTCATTGTAGTCGAGAAATGCTGTTTATTTGGCACTGTCTCTGGACTCCTGACAGGCAAACTGAAATAAAGAGAAGAAGAGGCTCAAGTATTCTGGTGGAGTATTTTCGAGATAACATGTAATCAGAATAATTAATGCAAGTGCAAATGTGATATTAGTTTCTGGAAACGTTTATCTTATGAAATGAATCATAATTACAATGGTAAGATTTAGAATGGAAAGAAAGGAATAAAATGTCTTTTTACAATTTCTTCCTTTTTTCCAGTAGGATCTAGCCAAATGATTTGGCGTTAGTTATTTCATGATATTTATCATCAAAGATTTTTTTTGGCACTCTCACTTTTTTATAAGGTCACATTTGCTTAGATGCATTTGTTTAGTGGAAAGAGGGCATTAAATATAGTCAAATGGCTGGTTTTAAACACAAAAAGTACTTGGGGAATGTAGAAGGAGTGAATGTGTCATATATTATTGCTGATGATAGGTTACACATATTTTCATATCATTATATATATATATTTGGAGAGGTTTTTGCTATAGGGCGCGTGCACTCGCCAGAAAGACAAAGAGAGACAGAGAGACAGAAAGCGAGAAATCACCCATCGGGGGGATGGCCGCGACACAATCCCTTCTCCTCCATTCTCCTCTGGGGATTCTGGGCACACATGCACATGCGCCCAGCATGAGTTTTCAGCCACTGGGTCTGGGACTACGAACTGTGGTCAACTACATGGGAGTCCAGCGACATAGCCATTACACTAACTGCTGGTACCACATATCATTATATTTTATGAGCTCCCCCACCCCGTTTACCTCTCTAGCCCACATCTTACCATCCTCCATCCACATTGTTCTTGACTTCTGCTCAGACGGAATTATTTTTAGTTCTCAAATTCCATACTCTTGCTTTCCCAACTCCCCAACCACAATCTTTGTCCACCTTAGTCAGTGTCACCTTTAAGAATCCAGTGTAATTATATCACTTCTTTGTCTACCCTTCAGTGGAACCTTATTGCACTTAGGTTTGAGCCAAAGTCATTGACCTTTGACTCATAGGGCTAGACATAATAGAGTTTTACCTTCATTCGCACTTTGTCTTCTGCATGTACCCCATAGCTCCTTCCTCCATTCACACTAACTTCCTGAGTATCTCTTCTTCCTTGTCTTTCTAGCTGTAGTCCTCCTTTTGTTAAGCAGAGTGAGGACAAGCCAAGCCATCTACATTTTATGAGAAAATCATTTCCCCTTATGTTTTTCCTTCCTGTAATTCATCACCATAATAATAATATCTGATATTTAGATTACTCCTGGGCTTCCTCACTCAGTTGAAAATATAGAAACTGTGTGAGTTGTTCACTATTGTTTCCTCAGTGAAGAGCACAAAGCATTTTGTTTAATGAATTTATTCCCTCAATACACCGTTTTACCTACATTACTCTTTCATATCTACCTCAATCTTTCAAGCATCCTTCAGTTTTATCACAGAAAGTACTTTTAAAGTAACTTGTCCTTCACCCATCCTAAAACTTATTTACCATATCTGTTTTTAAAAAATTATTTTGTTTGAATTTATTTATTTATTGATTGATTGACTGATTTTAGTGTGACCAGAGAAGGACAGAAAGAGAGGGAGAGAGAGGGAAAGTGAGAAAACAAGGCACCATGTCCAGGACTTGAACCGCAGTCGGTTGTGTAGGAATCTAGTGCCCTTAACCACCACACCACCTGCTGGCCCTATTTCCTATATCTTAATCACCTGTTTCCTTATCCCTCCCATGCACTAAATCATGATCTCTTTAATGGTATGAGCCATTACTTGTGCACTCCCACGTCATCAGCTGCGCAGACTATCTGGCACTAGTAGAAAATTATTTTCAGATGATTGGACTATAGAATATGGTTCTGTCCAGTTCTTATAAACCATCATGCCAGCCAGTTTTAAAAAATCGTCTATGTTTTATATCTTAAAACATGCATCTGTGCATGTAGCTATGCAATGTATTTGTGTATGTGTGTATTGACCGAAACTAGTATTGACCGTAATGTGTCCTTGACATTTTTCAAGGCATTAGGGCAACTATCTAAATAGCACAGGCAGTGAAAAGACTGCTCGGCATGTCTATAACATGATAATTCAGATGGTTTTGTTTGAATTAAATTGATTCCCTCACTGGGCATCACCTAGCTGTGCAAGAGGCATCCCAGAGATTAACTATTGGTGTTTTCATTTGCTTTGCAAAATGTGCATAGTTTGGGCATTGCTTGGCAGGAGTTATCATCTTCATATTCTCCCTGAGGTAATGAAAGTGAAAACTTTTTCAGGGGAGACGTGGATGAGAAATGATCTCTCCAAAATGGAGAACAGGTTTGTAGCTATCGTAAAGGATGTTTGTTCAGTCTGCACCACACTCTGTGGAAATTATGCTCTTTCC
>NW_006203646.1:909323-934283 GCF_000334495.1 Tupaia belangeri chinensis
CTGGTGTCCAGGTGAGGGAGAAGGGTGATGCTGACATTATATTTGTGTTATCAGAATCTCCTCTCCCAGAAGGTGGTCTTGGACTATGTAGATGCCTCACCCAAGTGGATTAATTCAGCCCTCTCCCAGGAGTTTAGAATTAGCATGTCAAGAAGCTAGTCATCCTTTCTTTTTGCTTGAGTTGAGGAAATATAAATGGCACTAGGGGGAGGTCAGGGGGTCAGGGGGTGGTACTTATAGGCCAGCCATTTTGCATCCCCAGCAGGGCAAGAGGAGAAATTCAGTCCACAAAGAGAAGAAACATGAGAGGGACAAAGGAGAGCAACAAGAAGGAAAAATGATGTGGCTCCAGAGAGAGACAGAGACAGATACACTGATGAGGCTGGGCTTAAGCTGCCTTGCAGTCTGCTATTTTTTAAAATTTCCACCTTTTTGAAGACTAGATTGACCAAACTTATGACCTACTCTTGCTTCCTTATAAGTTGTTTTCTTGACTTAATAGTTGAGCAGATTTCCCTTACTTAAAACCAAAAGTAATTTATCAAGGCAAGAAATTTATACTAGTCTCAAGGCGTTGAAAAGTAATTTTTTTAAAATTTACAAAAAGAAAAGTGTAATTGAGATATATCTGAAAGGGAAGGAAGGGAAAAACTGTCCTGAAAGGAGATGTATCCAATTATCTAACGTGAGGACCCCCTATTCTCTAGGCAAAGAAGAAAAGCTGAGTGCACAGATAGCCTGATGACACATTTATTTCTCTGAATTGTCCTACAGAGGTCAGCAGGTAATTAGGGAGCAATGCTTCATAATGTGAAGACAATCATATTCTATACTAATTATTTATTGGATAAATTACTGAGAGAAATACGTGTCCTTCAAACACAGTGTCTGTCCTTCAAACACTGTGTTCCTGGCTAATCTTCACTGTTTTTGATTTACAAAGATTTTTTTTTTTTTAATGCTTCAAAGTCAGCTCAGGACATGATGGTTTGCACTAAATGAGGTGTGAAAATACTTGTACACTCTGAAATAAACCCTGATACCATGTGGATGTAAAAAGCGTCAAGTGCAAAGTGGTAAAGCTGGCTCTTACGTCACTTTACTAGCTGTTTCTATAGTCTGGGCTCAAAGCTGTGTTCTAACCTTTGCAGTTAATAACAACATCATAGGTATAAATGCAGAACTAAGGTAAAATTATTTTTTAAGTTACTTATCTTTTCCATGAAAGAGAGACACAGACAGAGGTGCACCCCAACAGGGTCCTCATGCCACGATTCTGCCCCAGCCACATCTGACCTGGATCACAGGCATGTGTGCACCAGGTGAGCACAGGAAGGTCCTGGGATGGGTGCTAGGGACTTTCCCATGTGAGTCCAGAATTGTAGACCACTGTTATCACTGTATCAATATCACTGCTGACCTCTTAGGCTAAGATTTGCATTTTAAAATTCATTTATTTCCTTATCTCATGAATAAGAGAGACACTCAGAGAAAGAATGGCAGATACCCTCAATGGGGTCCTTTATGCCTCCATCCACCGCCAGCATCAGCCACTCCCAGGTCATTAGCATGTGCATACCTTCTATGTCCAAACTGATCTCAGGAAAGAAAACTGGAACCTTCCCATGTGGACCAGCCCCACAGAACCCAGCATCATCACCACACCACTGTTTGGCTCCTGAAATGACTATTGTTTTCTTTTTTTTCTTTTTTTGGAGAGGTTTTTGCTATAGGGCACGTGTGCTCGCCAGACAGACAAAGAGAGACATAGAGACAGAAAGCGAAAAATCACCCGCCGGGGAGGAAGGCCACGCCACAATCCCTTCTCCTCCATTCTCCTCTCGGGATCTTGGGCACGCACACACACACGCCCGGCGTGAGTTTTAAGTCACCGGGTCCGGGACGGGAACCGCGGACGACTACATGGGATTCCAATGACATAGCCATTACACTAACTGCTGGTCCCCCCAAAATGACTATTTTAAAGAATGTTACCCTTGAAATGTATCCATGCAGTAAGTTTACTGAAGATATAAAGTAATTTCAATACTTTCTAGCTAACCTTGTAATACAGACATTTTTCTGTGAGGTTTGGTTAGGTCTGTTTGTCATTACTTAGTGCTGTTAAAGACATCAATGGAAACCACCACTAGTGAGTGTTTCCTGCACGCTAGGATCTCTGCAGAGGGCTTCATGGAGAGCTCACGAGAGCCTTTCAACAACCTAATGATGAATAGGTTGTTTAAAAACCAGTATGTACACTAGAAAAGAGAGCATTTATTGAAATAATCTTCATATTCATGTAGATTTGGGTCAATCTTTTTTTTAATTATATTAATTATTTTATTTATGAGAGCACATGTGCACGTACGACAGAGAGAGAGAAGCACCCTTGACAGGGTCTGTCACATTGCATTCCCCTTTCCAGCCCGTTAGGATTTGGGGTACACACACCTGGCATGTTTCAGGTTGATCAGACTGACACAACTTGAGGTGGTCCACGTGGCTTCCAGAACTGCAAACTAGTATGTTACAAACTGTGCCACTGAGGTTAGGCTTGGGTTTCATTCTTAACAAATAACTGTAATATATAAAATGCATGCAAGACAAAGAGTTCAGATAGCAGCTAGTCCATTTAAACAGGTTTTCGTTAGACACCTGATGACAATTCTTAGAATTTTCTCGAGAAAAAAGAAAGACAGATTTCAAATCCTAAAACCTTACTTTCACTTATTAAAAAATGAATGAATTGTCAGTGTCTTAAAACTTAAGCCTCCTTTTTGGAAAAGACTACAATTAAGTATTTCATGGATTCCTCTAAATCTGATTTTACTTTTCTTTCAATTAAAAAGGGGCGGAGGATGGGGTTGGCAGGTGGCATGATGGTTAAGGTGTTGGACTCCCACATGACTGACCATAGTTCAAGTCCTGGGCTTGGTAGTCTGCTTTCTCACTTTCATTCTTTCTCTCTCTACAAAATAATAATAATAAGTAAAATTTCAATAAAATAATTCAAATAATAATCTTTTAAAAGGGGGTGGAGGATTTTGCTAATGGAGAGGCTTCTCTAAATCATAACTAATTTACTTACTTTGGTAATAAGCAAAAATATTTATGTTTATTTCTTTTAGTGCATACAGGAAGTCCTCTGTGTGTGTGTGTGTGTCTGTGTGTGTGTGTGTGTGTGTGTGTGTGTGTTTGTGTATGTTTCTATGTGAGCATATTTCCTAAATTTAAAAGAAAATATCTACAACGAAGAATTACATTATAGTTCTGCATTTGGCTTTAATTTACAGAGTATACCTAGGATCACTTTACTTTTATTTCCTCATTTTTCTCAGTTGCAAAGTGAAAACTTGAATGTGTATGATCTTGTTTGAAGAATGAAAGTGCAAAGTAATAGTATTATACGCTTAATCTTGTTGATTATTTTTTTTCCCACATGGAGTGATCTTTAACAAACCTTAGAAAGTTTCTCTACTGAGAAGGTTTTCCAAAGCGTTTTTATTTTTTCTTTCCCCCACTCTTGTACCCTTGCCTTAGACTTTTAGAAAGCATTATTTGAACAGAGAAAACTGTACTTTCTTAAGAGGGTTAATGGGAATTTTTGTAGCATGAAATTGTATAAATGTGATTGAAACAAATGGAGCATTTAAATCAATAACAACAAATCATTAGAACAGCTGGTAATTAACCTTTCATCTCTGTAAAGGATTATTTAGACAGCAAGGCAGGGAAGCATCTTGTATACATGTGTGGTATTAGTAGAAAACCTGCTGATCCCAGTACTGTTTTAATCATGAGTTATAAATGTGAAATGAAGCATAATTTGATTTTGAAACTGGTACTTTTCAGATGCAAACTTCCAAAAGTAAAGGAAGATAAGAGTGCAGGCTTTTCCATTTACATAGCAATGCCCTTCTCTAGATTACAACACATTTTTATAAATACACTGTATGGTCTGCATAGCTAGGATGAGAAGAAATAGCTTTTGAAAAATGAAAATTATAAAAAAAAGTCAAAATACTCTTTTAAGAAAGGGACAGTGGTGATAAGGCAAGTCAAATAACACTAAACCATTAGATAGTTTTTGGTATTTCAGACTAATTTATCTGTCACTTGTAGAAAGATCTCAAGAGTTCGAATTTGATTTAAAATAGGCTAGGCTTTAGCAAAGACAGTAGGTCTGATGCATTAACATAGCTTCAGCAAGACCTGGAAACTGATAGACTCCTCAAAGGCAAATGGTAGAGCTGAACATGTTCTTTTGGCATTTATTCACTTACCAAAAATATTGAAGACCTACTATGTATGTAGCATCTTAGAAGATACTGGAAGAGTACAGGGACAGGTTAAACTACCCTCTAGGGACCAGCAGTTAGCGTAATGGCTATGTCGCTGGACTCCCACATAGTCGACTGCAGTTCGAGTCCCAGACCCGGTGACTTAAACTCACGCCAGGCGCGTGTGCGTGCATGCCTAAGATCCCGAGAGGAGAATGGAGGAGAAGGGATTGCGGCATGGCCATCCCCCCTGGGGGGTGATTTCTCGCTTTCTGTCTCTCTGTCTGTCTGGCGAGTGCACGTGCCCAATAGCAAAAACCTCTCCAAAAAAGGAAAAAAAATAAATAAAGAAAAGAAAAAAAAAACCTACCCTCTAAATTCAAGGAGCACACAAGCTGAAAAGAGACACAGGCAATGCTTAGCTACTAAGATAAAGGAGGATAACAAACAAGAACAAAAAGAATATGCAATTCATTCTTAGAGTGTCAAGAAAGACCACCTGTAAAAACTATCAGCCCAGCCAAGATCTAAGGGATAAATAGGGGTTGATGAAGGGAAAAAGGAAGGAATAGGTGCATGCTCAGAGGAATATCAAATGCAATAAAAAGAAAAGAAAACTGTGGAACTGAAAATACTTCCACATAGCAGGAACTTAGAGTTGAATGAGGGAGAAGAGATAGATAAGGCTGAAAAGATAAGCAGAAGCCGATCATAAAGCACCTGCTGTACCCTACGAAGACTTAACACTGTGCTCACTTACATGATTCTACGCATTCAAGTTTCTACATCCCAGTGCCTTTCTGGATTATTAGCACTGAGTATTTAGGTTGTAGATAGATATTTCAAAATCATCTTCACCCCTTTCCCCTAACCTACTATCAAATTTCCCTAGCAATACCAGTTTGTCTTAGCATCTCCTACCTTAAACAACTTTTTCTCTCAAATGTGCCAAAGTGGTTTGACATCCAGTGCTTTCCATTCTTGATCCATTAGGACATCATGTCTTTCATGGCTGTGTCATAGTTATTTTAGGGTGTTAACTAAGGAATTAAGAAGTGTGAATTAAGAAGAAAGAGAAGGGTAAGAAGGAGGAGATGGAAAAGGAGGAGGAGAAGGAGAAGCAGCAGAAGCAGCAGAAGAAGAAGATAAGGAGGAGAAAAGGAGAAGAAAAAAAGAAGAGGAGGAGGAGAAGTAGCAGCAGCAGCAGCCAAAGTTCTGATGGAATCCCTAAGAAAGCACCTCCTAAAGAAAACATAACTGGTTCAGTACCATCAAGGTACAGAGTTAGGCCTTAATGGAGAAGCTATAGTTTGTCTATTTGTATAAACCAGTTTCACTGGTAGTCTTAAAACACTTTGGTTTGCTTTTTTTTTTTAAATGGACGTGGTGTTATTTTTGATTAATCAAAATTATTTCAATATTTTGAATATGTGTGTGTGTGTGTGTGTGTGAAGGACTCAATTAACGAGGCTTGGCCTGATTGTCATTTTGAAAAATATGCCTAGCATTTTAGTTTCTTTGACATCAGTGACTGGAAAGGTCAATCTTTTCATATCTTATCCAAAGGACACAAAGCATGTTAGAAGAGAAGGAAGAAATTCTGAGGAAAGTATTACCATTCTCTTTAAACAGCATCTTCATAATGCCTATTGTAAGAAGGTGATGAAAAAAACTGCAACAAAATTACTCAAACCTTCTTCCTTAGGATCCTAGAAAGGGTATACTACTTTAGACAACCTTAAAACTCCTCTCCCTTCTGCAGCATTTGATTCAAGCCTACATACATTTTCTGTCCTTTGTCACTCAGCCATTCTTACATTTCTTGCTTTTCTTGGATACAATTAGAGTAAAGGTGGAAGAGTCATTCATTTTAATAATACATTTTGAATTGTATATAAGTATGTGATGTTGAATGGCCAAAAAAAAAAAAAAGAGAGATGAATAAAACCTTTCTCAACATAAAGGAAGTGCTCAGTAAAGTGTTATTATTAGTTACAATAGCCACTGTTACTATTTGCAGGACCTTGTGACAAACTTCTCGCAACAATTCAATGGGCATAGAATTTTAAACTCCATTTACAAATCAGGAAAATTATGCAGAAAGCAGAGCATAACCTGGCTGCTTTGTAACCCAATCGATTTTGTCTTCTTGTTGGAAACCCATTCAGAGTAGATTTCCTGCTTTTCCTTTTCAAAGCTGTATTACTGAGTTCTAATCAATACATTCTAAGAGTGGAAAGCTACCCAGGTTCAACATTTTTTTTTTTTTTAAGAGAGATTTTTTTTTGCTGCCGGGCATGTGGGTTCACCAGAGTGACAGGGAGAGAAAGTGAGAAATCATCCCCCAAGGTAGTTGGCCACACCTCAATTCCTTCTTCTTCATTCTCCTTGAGATTTGGGGCATGCATGCACATGTGTCCATGGTGAGTCTCAAGCTGCCAGGTCCAGGACTCAGACTGCTGTTGGCCATGTGAGAGTGGACCAGTACCTTAACCACTCTACACCACCTGCTGACTCCCACCTTGACTCTTAATATCGTCCCATACACATTTTATGATTCTTTCCCCTTTGACCATAAACTCTAGAAGCCATCATTGAGAATGGCGAAATCAAAGGTGGGCAGAGCCTGGCTTCTTAAAGCACATGAAGGAGGATAGCCACTAATAAATCAAGAGAAATTGGTTTGGTTGTTTTATAAGAAAACAGTAGATGTCTGTGGCTACTAAATCACTGAGATTTCGGGGTATATTTATTGGA
Organism: Tupaia belangeri chinensis; assembly: GCF_000334495.1. Taxonomy (NCBI): domain Eukaryota; kingdom Metazoa; phylum Chordata; class Mammalia; order Scandentia; family Tupaiidae; genus Tupaia; species Tupaia belangeri. The sequence continues at coordinate 916,364 of NW_006203646.1, forward strand.
GCAGTTAGTGTTATCTTAACCTGTACATGGAAGTATTACCTGGAGGAGCCAGGGCATGAATTAAGTAAGGTGTCTTTGCCCGAAGCACATGCTAGCCATTCTTGTTTATCAGATGATAATGCCTTCAGTATGCTGCCTCTGGGATTATCACAGTGGACACTATGTTGGGAAGTAATTACCTGAAGCACTTGCAAAGTATTTCCCAAGTCTTAAGCTCAGTGCTGCTTCCATCTAGAAAATATGCTTGTTCTCTCTCTAAGAATGCAGCATTATAGACAATTTTATATACCTAGTGGATTACAAAATGGAGTAATGGCCATCACCTAAAGACTGCTTGCTTATTTATGACAACTTGCTGCTTTAGTGATTTGATTAGAAAATTTTTAACAACTGCCCCCCCCCAAAAATGGTGAGTCTCAAGCTGCCAGGTCCAGGACTCAGACTGCTGTTGGCCATGTGAGAGTGGACCAGTACCTTAACCACTCTACACCACCTGCTGACTCCCACCTTGACTCTTAATATCGTCCCATACACATTTTATGATTCTTTCCCCTTTGACCATAAACTCTAGAAGCCATCATTGAGAATGGCGAAATCAAAGGTGGGCAGAGCCTGGCTTCTTAAAGCACATGAAGGAGGATAGCCACTAATAAATCAAGAGAAATTGGTTTGGTTGTTTTATAAGAAAACAGTAGATGTCTGTGGCTACTAAATCACTGAGATTTCGGGGTATATTTATTGGAGCAGTTAGTGTTATCTTAACCTGTACATGGAAGTATTACCTGGAGGAGCCAGGGCATGAATTAAGTAAGGTGTCTTTGCCCGAAGCACATGCTAGCCATTCTTGTTTATCAGATGATAATGCCTTCAGTATGCTGCCTCTGGGATTATCACAGTGGACACTATGTTGGGAAGTAATTACCTGAAGCACTTGCAAAGTATTTCCCAAGTCTTAAGCTCAGTGCTGCTTCCATCTAGAAAATATGCTTGTTCTCTCTCTAAGAATGCAGCATTATAGACAATTTTATATACCTAGTGGATTACAAAATGGAGTAATGGCCATCACCTAAAGACTGCTTGCTTATTTATGACAACTTGCTGCTTTAGTGATTTGATTAGAAAATTTTTAACAACTGCCCCCCCCCAAAACATAAATTATTTGGACTTCAGTGACTAAACACAAGTAATTATTTGTCATCTAACACTATGGAGTTAGGCAAAATAATAAAAAATTAAGCTTCTGTTTCTGGATACCTTAATGATAATTGAAGATAATAGAAATGGTCATCAATATGAGATTACACAAACATATTTATTGTAGCATTTTGGCCTGAAGTTTTTTTTTTTTTTTTTAATGTAAATGTATCTTGTCAGCATTGAGAAGATGAGTTGTGGACAGATAAATTAATAAATTCTGATATCACAGCTAGTCGCCTTCTGCCGCTCAATCTCCCGAACTCTTAATAAAATAATTTGCCAGAGGGGTTCCAAAGGAAATGCTGTTTACAAGGCAGTTGAAAGAGTTGTTTTGTTAAGATTTCATTCATTCATTATCTCACAAATGATATAGAAGATAATGCCTTGTCACTCTCAGGTAATGTGTGGCTTTTTTGAACTGCAATGTGGAAATTCTTCAGTTATCCCAACAGGTCTAAAACCAGGTGAAGCCAACAGTCTCTAACTTTTGTTTCAATATCTTGGAAAATAAGAGGACCCACTATCTAAGAAAATCTGTTCTACCTGCTTCTTGTTGCTTAAAATTATTTACTAATTCACAAAGCTAAAATCTCAAAAGACATAAAAATTCTCCTTGGGTAGGAATATAAGGGCCTAAATTTGAACTATCTAAAAATGACTTATTTCAGAGATTTTGTCCAGAGCAGACTGTGATCAGCAAGGAGAGAGGTGATATACTTCCATGCCGAAAGGGAGCAAAAAGTTCAGGGGGAAGAAAAAGCTGAGATTGCTCCAAAGTAAATTTCTCATGCTTCTCTGCTCTGCCTTGGGCCTGTTTGGTAATCAAATTTTATCTCCATGAATGTACACATAAAGCAGAGGTAACATTCAATAGTATCTTTGGGTCATGGTTATGTTATGTGAACATATTTGCACATTTCTAATGTACCTTTTAAAGCCAAGGAAGCTAACAATAAAAGCTTTTAAAGAGCTTCAAATTGATGGTAATAATTCATTTACAAACTTAGCTGGTGGTACAGTCCCTTTTAAAGCTCATTTCCATGGTATACGTGTAGGCCTCATTTTTAATATGCAATGTATTTTGTTTGAATTGAATTTCTCTGTGCTTATTAATCACATACAATATTAGGAATGGAACCTCAAAATAACATTGCCTCCCAGAGTGTGGCTTTTTCACAGCTTCCCGGAGTACATTAAGTACTAAAATAAAGTATGAGAAATTATTCCTGTATGCTTACCTACCTATTATGTAAGATATTTTAAAATTTATATCTTACTGTTGAACATATTCTGTAATAGCTATGTTCTTATCAAGCTAATCCCCTTTCACTGGTAGGAGAAGTGACTGAAAAAAACAAGATGACGAAAAATAAATGATGGTGCAGTACCTGAGGTCACACACGTGTTTCATATTCCCTATTTGTGAAGGATTGCAGTGACGACACTAGCAGAAGTTAGGAAAGCGACTGGGAAGAAACATTTTCCTCTGCAAGGCAGTTCTTTATTACCCTTTTCTAAATGAATAAGTTGTTTCTTCAGGTTCAGGAGCATGCATTGGGCGTGATTCTCCAGAATACAGTTACTATATCAAAAGAGCTGTCCTTAGGACCTTCCCCTCTCTCTGATCGCTTGTTTTAAAACTAGGAGGCAAGGAGCCAGTGACTGAAGATGAGGGTTTGGAGTTAGGAGAAAGGGGTAGCCCCTTGTGCCTTTACGGCAAGCCATGTGCTAGAGTTACACATAACAGAAAGCTCCACTTCCAGGGTTTTAGCGCATCTCAAGGAGATACTTGGATTTTACTTTTGCCATTTGTAGTTCTATCGGGAATCTCACAGAGAAGGTTGGTAGTGATTTTGAACAGAAGTATGATATTCTATATACCTTGACCAAGATACCATCTAACGGCTCTCCCCACATGCAACAACCCATAATATGATGCCACATTTACCTCTTGTGGTTTATATAAAATGAAAGTAATACTGGTTGTACTGGTGAGCTCCATATTTGACGGAGTGACAGAAAAAGGGGCTATCATCTTTTTAACAGGTTAGAAAGCTCAGAAATGAATAATAAATTCTACACATAGGTTGCTGTCTTGGATAGTCATCGGTTGAATTTTTAGAAAACATTCTTCCTTGGACACTTATTGTTGTCCCAGAGAAATTCAGTAAACTTTGTCTATTTCATTTAGTTCTTTTTGCACATCCAGATAATCCCACCAAAGTTCTTAGCTAGAAACTTGAAGAGGGTAAATGTGGGGTAGTAAAAGTAATTAGAACTTTTTGCATTAGACAGGTGTGAATTTTTTAATTTTGTCATCATTGTGTTGATTTATTTTGGTGTTTTGGCAGAGCAGCAGTAAATAACAAGACCCCTGGTATGGCAAGTTGTCAATGTCAATCTTACAGAATGGGAATTACTTTGAAATCTATGCCATTTCCTGCCAAATCAATGCCACTTACAACTAAGGGGACAAAAAAATAAATGCAATGTTTCAACTTTCTGTACCTTTATCCTGAATCTTAAAAAATAAAATATATTGCATAAAGTATATAAATGGCATATGAAGAAATTAAAGGGCTCTGTTTTATGAAGATTACAGAAAAGGAAATACACACACACACACGTGTCACAGGAAAGTTAAAGGCTCAGAATACGTAGTACCAGAAGAAACATGATCTTCACAAGAAACAACAGAGACTGGGTATTCTGAGTCTGTCACCATGCTTTGATATTCAAGACTTATTTTAAAAGCCAAAGGTTGAGATAACCTTAGTAGCTAAAAGACCTTGGTCCTCAAAGTGTCTGATATTAAGGTTATAGGTACACCATGAAAATAGCATCCTCCTGAAGTGTTTAGCTATAGATGTCACCTTTAGGTGATTTAGAATGATTTTCGCATCAAACCTTTAATGCAGTTGTGAGACACATGGGGCTGCCGAGGAGGACAAGATTCAGGTTCATGCAGGTGATATTATATGCCAAGGGGTAATGAAGTAGTCTGAGGTCTGGCAAAATGCTTGGGTTTCCATCACATTGTTACATAGCTGCAAGCAAGTCACCTACCACCTCTGTGCCTCAGCTTCTCTAAAACAGAATAACTGTGTGACCTACGACGTAGGACTGTGGTAACGGCTCCGCAAGATAATGCCTAAGGAAAATCTACCCAGTTCCTGGCACAGAGCTGGAACTCAATAGCTGATTCACCACTCTGCCCTGAGCCCTGTGGTACTGAGAATGTGGGGAGGTTTTCTAATTCAATCAGCTCTCATTGTCAAAATTGGAAAATTAAGGCAAGAGGTAATACAGGATATTACAAGTGATTAAACCAAGTGTTCTAACCTTCGGTCACAGAGGGTTCACATGAGCCATGTAACAGGAATATGTACCATAGCAGTAAGGAATTAGGAAGTCCAGCCCTCAGACCTCTGCCAGAAACTACCGGCACTCATATTCACAAAGATCAAAGGCAGGAGGATTTGTCTGAGTCAGCAGGTCATCAAGAGGAAGACCTGTTTCAAAGGTGAAGCAGAAGGTTACCTCAAGCTGTTTGGTAAATCCCCAGGCTCTTCCCAAAGTGGAAAGATGAGGAGGTCTCCTATTTGATGCTCCAATTCTTAGGCAAAGAAACATATCTTCCAGCTCTGTCATTGCTCAGGGTGCGCTGAAATAGAGCACACCGTGTGCTGCTTGCAGGCAGCTGTATTTACTCTCCTGTGATGTCCCCAACTGCCTGAAGTCATGCAATGCAGTCTCTCTGCATGCTGCCCAGATAATGCTCAAATAATTTCCTGATTGTTAAAGCGTTTTCATTATGGCTGGGAATAGTCACTATTGTGAGATAGAAAACAATCTCTCTCTCTCTCTCTCTCTCTCTCTCTTTTTTTTTTTTTAAATATTAGGGAAGCAAAAGGACACTCTTTTTCATCCTGATCATCTTCTGGCTTTGACACTGAGAATGGAGTCTCTGGGCCTGCAGATGATGTCCTTGTACTCTCATTCTGTATCTTTAAGAAAGAAATAATAGAGACATTATTTGCCTAAAATTAGGCTGTGTGCTGGCATCAGAACCTGTTTTAAAACAGGAAGCTCTTGAACTCATATCAAAAATTTAGAATCTTTAGAGTTTTGGGGAGCTGTCTCTGAATCCCCTGAAATTCGGCATAAAACTGTTTCCACCTGCATGTTTTGGTAAAAGGGACTCCAAATTTATCTCACATTTTGATAAGGGTCTCTGCCATGAAACATTAAGAACTGCTGATCGTATGCAGAAATAAAACCCAAAACATACAGCAAACTGATTTTTTGACAAAAGGCACAAAATAATCCAGTGCGGAAAAGAAATTCACTTCAGCAAATAGTGCTGGAAAACTGGATATCTATCTGCAGAAAAATGAAACTGGACCCTTATTTCTCACCATTAACAAAAATCAATCCAACGTGGATCAAAGATCTAAACATAAAATATCAAACTAAAAAACTACTGTCAGAAAAAAAAAAAAAAAGAAGTCTTGGAGACATTAAAGTAGACAGAGACTTCCCTAAAGCATAGGCAATCATTCCAAAAATAGGGAAGAAAAAGAAAAGAAAAGAAAAAGAAAAAATTAGAGTGCGGAGACAGTCCTCAGAATAGGAGACTATATTTGCAAACTATGCCTCAGATAAAGGACCGCTAACCAGGACATACAGGAAACTGAAATAGATCACCCCCCCACTCAAACAAACAAACAAACAAACAAAACAATCCAATTAAAGATGGGCAAATGAGTTGAGTAACTGTTCTGAGAAGATATATGAACAGGCAAAAAGCATATAAAACATGCTCAACAACCCTTATCATAATGGAGATGCACATCAAAACCCTAATGAGATACCACTTAGCTTCAGTCAAAATGACTAAGATTGAAAAATAAAGAATGTTAAGTGCTGGTGAGGCTGTGGTGAAAAGGGAACTCCCCTACACTGTTGGTGGGAACGTAAATTAATGCAGCCACTGTGGAGAACGATATGGAAGTTCCTCAAAAAACTATAAATAGAAGTACCATACAATCTAGCAATTCCACTCCTGGATATCTACCCAAAGAATATAAATACACTCAGTCAGAAAAGCACTTGCACATTTACCTTTATTGAAGCATTAGTCACAATTGCTAAGACATGAAATCAACCCAAATGTCTAAGAACAGCTGAGTGGACTGAAAAACTGTGGTACATATATACAATGGAATACTATTAAGTCCTTAAAAAACAATGAGATCATGGCATTTGATAGAAAGTGGATGAATATGGAAGATTCAATGCTAAGTGAAGCAAGCCAGACTATTAAAGTAGGCATTATATGTCCCATTTAATATATACTGAATGTCTGCAATCTATGACAGTAACTGAAAGATTGGAAGCTATGAAAGCATGGAGAGCAACTAGGAATACTAGAGATGGTGTAGGAAGGCAATGGGGAATGGGGAGGTGAGAGGGAAGGAATCAAGGAGGAAAAATAACATTTAATGGACACAAAAATGAAAAATTATCTGTTGATGATGATGTATATGGGAATATCTTTGACTTGACTAATATGTAGTATAGTCGTGCTGGGAAAATTCATTTTCTATGCTGTAAAGATGTACAGTGATTAAGAACTATTTTCAAATTGACTAATGAAGCAAAATGCAATTTGATGTTAGACATAAAATGTATAATTTCAATGAAGAGAATCCCAAAATATAAAAATAAAAAGATAGCCAAGGTATACCAGGCAAAAACTATGACACATATATACTATGGAATATTATTCAGTGATAAGAAACAATTACATCATATTGTTTGATTCAAAGTGAATGAATATAGAGGAGTTAACATTAAGCTAAGTGAGCCAGACTTGGGAAGATATACATTGCCTATATCCACTCTGCACTCCCTGGTAACAATCAAAAGATCCAAAGATGCGATAGCAGAAAGGATAAGTGTAGATACCAGAGACTGTAAGGGAGGGGCACAGGTGGTAAAGAGTTGTTGGGAGGGGAAAAGGGAAGAAAAACTTAACAGACAAAAGACTGTAAGTTTCTCTATTAAAAAAAGAAAAGTTCTGCAATGTTTCTTTATAAAAATTAAAATTAAATAAAAAAGAAATCAAAATCACTATAAAATTTTAAAAGGCCAAAAATAAATAAAGCAGGGAAAAATAATTTATAATACTGAAGACTACAATCCACAAAGAAGATATAACAATAATTAATTTCTATCCACCAAATAATACAGCCATAAATATATTTTATAAAGAATGATTTATTTATTTAATTCCATTTGTTGTATTATTTTTTTTTTAATTTGACCAGACAGAGATAGAGAGAGGGAAAGGGAAAGTGAGAAAGCAAGCTGCCAGGTTCAGGACTCAAACCATGGTAGGTCATGTGGGAATCCAGCCTTTAAACACCATGCTACTTGCTGGCTCCAATGTCATAAATATTTTAAAGGAGAAATTATAAACAAGGTAAAGAGAAATAAACAATACAGACCAATTATAGTTTACTTAATATACCTAACAGTCAAAGACAGTTCAAGTGAAGGAAATATCACAAAAAGACCTTGTATTTGTCAGCTCAGTTAAACAAAGTATAACAGACTAGATGGCTTAAATAATACACAATTCTGGAGGCTGGGAAGTCCAAGATCAAGGTTCTAGGAAATTTGGTTCCTGGCGAGGGCACTCTTCCAGGATTATAGATAGCCACTTTCTTGCTGTGTTGTCACACGGCAAATGGAGAAAGCTCTAGTGTCTCTCACTATTTTTATAAGTGCACTAATCCTATCATAAGGGCTCCACATTCATAGCCTCATCTAAATCTAAATACTTTCAGAAGGCCCCATTTCCTAATATCATTATATATAGCACGTTCATTATATTACAACAGATGAATTTTCAAAAGAAACAAACACTCAATTCTTAATTAACCAAAACAACATATTTAGTAAGTGGATATAAAAGGTGTAAATACAAATATAAGCCTTGTTAATAGAGATTATGCCTTCACAACTGAATGTGGAATAGTTATGAAAAATGATAATATGTTATGATAAAAATAACTTTAAAATATCCTCCCAATGTACTGAAAATAATTCCTATGATGACAATACAGTAACATTAGGAATTAGTAACAGGAGTAAAATAAAAACAAATTACAAAAGGCCCTCCACTTAGAATTAAAAAATAAAAACAAGCATAAAATAAAATCTATATTAAAACTACTCTGGGTTAAAATGGAAAATCAAAATGAAATCATAGCTTTCTTTTTTTTTGTTCTTCCTTTCTTCTCATCTAGAGTTATTAATGTTACTACCTTTTTCAAACACTAGTTTTGACTACATTGATCTATCTTTTTCCTCTATTTTATCAGTTTCTTCTCTTGTATTTGTCATTTTTTGTCTTTTAATTTGTGTTTCCTTTTTTGCATGTTTTGTTTAGATTTTTATTTTGCTTCTTGGAATAGATGCCTAAGTAATTGATGTTGTTCTGTATTTAAAAACCAACATTTCATTAAACTCATATTTTTCCTTATAAGCATGGCTTCAACTGTATCTTAATCTCCACTGTCGTTCCATTTTGACAAATGAGATTATTAAAAATATTCCTTTGAGGTATTTTATCAATTATAATCATAAGAGATATTTATTTTTCACATCAGTATGGCTAGAAAACTTTTTGACCAAAATAAAATTTATACCATTAATTTAGATCTCAGGAAATTTTTTTAAAGGTTTTTGCTATAGGGCACATGCACTTGCAGGAAGAGACAGAGAGAAAATGAGAGAGAAAGTAAAAAGTCACTCAGGGGAATGGCCAAGTTACAATCCTTCTCCTCCTGGGATTTTGGGCATGCATTGTACACACACCCAGCATGATTTTCAAGCCACCAGGTATGGGACTCAAACTGTTGTCTGCTGTCTGGGAGTCCAACAACTTAACCAATATGCCACCTGCTGGACCAAAATCCCTGGAAATTCTTTTTTTTTTCTTTTTTTTTTGAGAGTTTTTTGCTATAGGGACGTGCACTCATCAGAAAGACAGAGAGACACAGAGAGACAGAAAGCAAGAAATCACCCTCCAGGGGGGATGGCCACGCCACAATCCCTTCTCCTTCAGGATCTTGGGCACGCATGTACACACGCCCGGTGTGAGTTTAATCCACTGGGTCCAGGACTCGAACCGCAGTTGAATACATGGAAGTCCAGCGACATAGCCATTACACTAACTGCTGGTCCCATCCCTGGAAATTTTTTAAGACTTTCTTTTTAGCTTAGCATTTGGCCAGTTTTTGACATTATCCTTTTATTATTAAAATAAATCTGATCTGTTGCTGTGTACTGTACATGCCTACTAGACTTTGGGTTTGCTGTTTTTGTTTTTCAAATATTCTGTGTTCTTGAGGATTTTTGTATATATTATTGACATGCATGATTAAAATCTTCCACAGCAATTGCAAATGTATACATTTCTTGTTTTATTTATGTCATTTTTTTAAATGCCAGAGTGTACACCAGAGAAACAGACGGAGAAAGAGAAAGCACCTCCTCAATGTCGGTGTGGTCACATTACAATTCCTTCTCCATTTCTCCAACCTGTCAGGACTTGGGGCATATGCACATGTGCCTGACAGATTTTTTCAAGTCACCAAGGCCTGTCTGAATTTGAACCAGAGTTGGCCATGTGGGACGTGGCTCTCTCAAGCACTAAGCTATGGAGCCAATCCTATTCATGCAAAATTTTGAATTGTTAAATTTTCCTGGTGTATTGAAAATGTTATCATTAGGAAGTATCTCTTTTTAACTCTAATAATGTTTTTTGCTTTAAATTTTAATGTTGGGTATTAATACATATTAATTTAGCTAGTGTATTGTCGACACTAACTAAAAGGATTGATACAGCTATATAAATACAAAGAGGAAGAGATTCAGAATGGAGCTATAGAGAGCACTTGATTAAAGTATAACTGACATACCAAAAGTTTATGTGCAGTGTACATCACCATAATCAAGATAATGAATGTCTGCCTCACCCAACAAAAGTTTTATCATACTGTTTTGTAGTCTAACCTTCTCTCCCACCCTGTCTGCAAACCACCATTGATCTACTTTCTGTTATTACAGATGTTTCAATTTTCTACAATTTTATATGATGATACCAAATCATTCATTCATATTCTTTTTCTGTCCAGTTTGTTAGATTTAACATAATGATTCTAAGATTAATTTACATTATTACATGCATCTCTAATCGGTTCCTTTTTATTGTTTGGTATATTTCACTGTGAGAATATATCATAATTTATCTATTCATCCAATTATAGACTTTTAGGTGTATTCTATTTTTTTTTCAAATTTGAAACTATTACAAACAAAACCCCATGAACTGTTTAGTACAAGTCTTCATGGAGATGTATGTTTCATCCTTCTTGTATACATATCTTGACTTGGAATGGCTGGGTTATATAGCAGGTACATTTGCAATGCTTTAAGAAACAGCCAAACTGTTCTCCAAAGTCGTTACACCATTTTACATTCTAACCATATTGCATGAGAATTCTGACTGCCTCATAGCTTCGTCAATACTTTGTATGTTTTTTGTATTTTTCTGTTTGATTTTTTGCTCTGGCTAACCTAATGGGTGAGTAAAAGTATGGCATATCATTTTCAATTTTTAAAAAATTTTCAACCTTTCTCTATCCTTATTTCTTAAGAACTTATGTCTTATAAAAATAATATGCTTTGTTTGTTTGAATAAATCTGACAATCTTCAACTTAAGTGGATCATTCAGTTCATAACTATTTAATTATTGATCTAAACTTAAATCAATGACCTAATATTTTCTTTTTATTTTTCCTACGTGTTCTATGGTACTTTCTCTCTCTTTTGTCTCATTAGATTGCTTTTACTGACTTTTTATTTTCTTATTTTCTCTCTCTTAGCTTGAAGAATATGTAGCCTTTCACTATACATTTATTACTACCCATAAAGATGTTGCATTCTTTCTTGATTTATTAAAGTCTAATATTAATCACTATGTTTACCTTCTTGGACAATTAGGGCCATTAGAACACTTTAATTCTATGTATCTCTTTCCTGATTTAATATTTTTGTGCATTTTAATTCTACATGTATTTTAGATCAGTAATATATTACTAACACCATTTTTCACAGTCAACAGCCCACCTATTTACCTTTTCATTGCTTTTCATTCTTTGTTTTTTAATATTTAACATTGCTTGTGAGGTGAATTTTCTTCTGCCTGAAAAACAATCTTTATATCTCTTTTATTACAGATCTGACAATGACTGATTTCTCTGATATTTGCATATCTTTAAATGTCTTACTTTTATTCTTGAAGAACATTTTTTGCTGAATATAGAGTATAGAATTCTGGGCCCACAACTTTAAAATGTGGTTGTCTTCCATTTACTTTGAGCTTACTCCATTTCTGTTGAGAAGGTCTTTTGTTGTTGCTTTGAAGGCAATAGTCTGTTTTTTTCTGACTACTGCTAAAATTTGCTTTCTCTTTGATTTAAAAAATACTTGTGATAATGTCCATAAGACTGGGTTTATTATTATTTATCTTGTATTGAGTGCTTACAACTATTTATACTATTCCATGACTAAATGTCCATTCATTTTATATATTTTCAAGTATTATCTTTTTTGAGAGAGAGAGAGGTTTTGCTATAGGGTGAGTGTGCTTGTTGGAGAGACAGAGAGAAATACAGAGAGAGAAAGAAATCCTCCTTCCCAGAGGAGATGGCCATGCCACAATCCATTCTCCTCCATTCCACTTTCAAGATTTTAGGCACATATACACATGTGCCTGGCATGAGTTTCAAGTTGCCAGGTTCAGGACTCAAACTGTGGTTGGCCATGTGGGAAACTAGCAACCTAACTATTATGCCATCTGCTGGTTCCTCATGTATTATCTTTACAATTATTTTTGTTTTTCTCCCCTCCTCTGGACATATAATTGGCCATCTCTTGCCCCTTCATGTTGTACTAATATTTTTGCCTTTCTATATTTCATTCTGATTATTTTATTCATTTATTTTTCTCTATCTTCTGGAACACTCATTTCTTTTTCAGTTGTCTTACTTCTGCTTTAAATTCATCCTCTGAGTCCTCTATTTCACATACTTTATTCTTTAGTTTCCAAATTTCTAATTTTTATAGTTTCTAGTTCTCTGTCCCAAACTATTTTTATCCCCTTTTTTCATTTAAAAAAATATTTATTTACATGTCACTGTATTTCATGATACCTATAATGAGAAGCTCTGTATACCTATTTATATTGTCCATTTTTCCATAGTATCATTGGTTCATGGTCTGTTGTGTACCTTTTTGTTTCACGTTGTGTGCTAAGCATTGTATTTGAAAAAGTATTTGTACAATAGTTTGAACTCTAGAAAGAGATTAGCTTCTTCTAGGAAAGACTTGGGCTTGACCTGTGAGAATTAACATTCCAGGATCCTTGTGGCATTGGCACCCTGGGCTCACCCTAAGAGAATGTCAGGGATTGAGATCATTCTGTTCTGAGCTCAATGACTACCAAGGCGTTGTAATTCTGCCCTCTTTTGAGGATCCTAGCAACAGTGAGGGGCTTCATCAAACTTACCCAAAATTGGAAGATCTTAGACTCCAAATCTTGTTCTCCTAGCCCTGTAAACTGTCAAAAAGCATTTCTCAGCTGCTCAGTGACACCTTTGAAATCAGAAAGACAAAATTTTTTACAAGCAGAAGAATGGTTCTTATACCTGGCTAATTAAGAAAGGAAATGAGGTTTAGGATACATGCTGAGAAATGTCTCTCTCCAGATAAGTAAGATCTTATAGAATATCAGGATTTTGTTTTGTTTTTGTAACTGAGTGAGGTCCTGCAGTTGGTGCTCACTCACTCAGAAACTAAGAGGTCGCCACGGTCACTTCTGCATGGTAATGAGGACTTATCCACCATGTGTTGCTCTTACAGGAGCTGGAATTTGAAGACTGGGGAATAATACAGGTAGCCACCAAAGACTGGTATAGTTTGAATGTGTTCTCTCCAAAATTTATGCATCAAAAACTGGTTGCTATTGTGATGATATTAAAGGGTGGAAACCTAGTCTGGAGTATTAAGAGGCAAAGGCTGGGGCAAGCAGGTTGTGTAATGGTTAAGGCGCTGGACTCCTACATGGTCTAACACAGTCTGAGTCCTGGACCCAGTGGTTCAAAATTCACACTGGACATGTATGCATGCGTGCCCAAAATCCCAAGAGGAGAATGGAGAAGAAGAGGTTGTATGGCATGGTTATACCTTCTAGTGGGAATTTCTCATTTTCTGTCTCTTCAGTGAGTGCATGTACCTTATAGCAAAAAATCTCTGGAAAAAAGAAAGAAGAAAGAGGAAAGAAAGAGGGAACCAGCAGTTAGTGTAATGGCTATGTCACTGGACTCCCACATAGTTGACCACGGTTCGCGTCCCGGACCCGGTGGCTTAAAACTCACGCCGGGCGCGTGTGCATGTGTGCCCTAGATCCCGAGAGGAGAACGAAGGAGAAGGGATTGCAGCGTGACCATCCCCTCTGGGGGGTGATTTCTCACTTTCTGTCTCTCTGTCTCTCTATCTGTCTCTGTCTGTCTGGTGAGCACACGCGCCCTATAGCGAAAACCTCTCAAAAAAAAAAGAAAGAAAGAAAGAAGGAAGGAAGGAAGGAAGGAGGGAAGGAAGGAAGGAAGGGAGGAAAGAAGGAAGAGAAGAGAAGAGAAGAGAAGAGAAGAGAAGAGAAGAGAAGAGAAGAGAAAAGAAAAAAAGAAGTGAGAGCTTGAGGATTAATATTTGATAAGGTCATCAGGGCGGTGCAACCATTACTGAATACTGGTGGCTTTGTAAGAAGATGGAGGCAAACCAGAGAAGACACACAGACACACGCTCTTTCTCTCTTACTATGTAAAACCCTGAATCACCTCAGGACTCTGCACTAAGTCCCCACCGGCAAAAAGACTCTGGTCAGAGGCAGCCCTGTGATCCTGGACCTCCAAAACCTTGATCTAAATAACTTTTAACTTTTAATTATTTATTTACAAGTATTTATCATCAATATTAGCTCTAAAACAGAGATATGCTACTTTAGCTGTTGCTCCTGCATCTTCTCAAAACACAATACTCTTCAAAAACAATGATGTGTATGGATGAGCCCCTTCCATGACACCTAATGCCTTAAAAAAAAAATAGGACCAGGTTCACAGAGTATTCAAAAATCTCTCTGCTAAATATCTACAACATGTTCTTAAAAGGAACAGGGAGAAAAAAGAATCATTCAGGCAGTGACAAAAACAATAAGCAAGCAAGATTCAAACAAGTGGTTCATTTCTGCTGTCATTCAGAGCCATCTTTAAATGTCATGGGGATGTGTCATTTTTCACTATTCCTTTCATTTCTTTTTTTCTTTGTATTTATTTTATTATTTTTATTTTATTTTATTTTATATTATTTTAATTTTAATTTTTGCCACAGGGCGAGTGTGCTTGCCTGAGAGAGAAGGAAAATGAAAAGTCACCCCTCAGTGGGGGTGACCATGCCACAATCTCTTCTCCCCCATTCTCTTCTTGGGATTTTGGGCATGCATGCACACTTGCTTGGTGGATTTTTCAAGCTGCCAGGTTTGAGATTCAAACTGCGATTTAGCCCTGGGGGATCCAGTCACCTTAACCACCTGCTGGCCCATCATTCTCACTATTTCAAAGCCTCAGCATTTTGGTGAACATTGTCTTTCTTTGGATTCCCACATTTGGAAACTCTTTCTGTTTTACCAGAAATGTTTCATTGTATGAACCGTCGTGGGAAAACAAGATTGAGGTGAGGACTTTCCCAGGTCACTTGTAGGTTTGACACAAATGCGATATAGGCTTTGCTTATGAAAAACTTTCAATCAGAACTTTGAAATGGGAACTACTGACTCAAGAAAGAGTGATAAGAGAGCAGTGGTGGTTACCATGTCCCTGAGCTGCCTTGTGCCCTAGTGGCTGTGATGCAAGGCATGATGTCGCAGGTGCATTGCTGTCCTGACCATGGGCCTCATATTGCCTTTGATGTTGGTTCCCTAGATTCCAGTTCTTACCTGTTTTCAGAACCTGATTTTCCAGTCTTTGATGGCTATGCTTTTGTGAGCGACCAATATTGTTTAAGTAAATTCCTTTCCATTCAAATCAGTCAAAAGTGGTTTCTGTTGTTCACAATGATGGCACCTGAATAGTGCAATCATCACCATCTCCAGTGGCCAAAACTAATCCGAGAAGCAAAACTGATGTTTAAACGTATGTTCTGAGCTGACCCCATGGCCTGATAGTTACGGGAGCCAGATCCCACATGGCCAACTATGGTTTGAATTCCAGCTCTGTGGCTTGAAAAACATGCCAGGTATGTGTGCATGCATACTCAAAATCTCAACAGGATAGAAAAATAGACAATAAGGGATAACTGGTGTGACCATACACCATTGTTGGGTGCTTTCCCCTTCTCCTTCATACTCTGTCTCTGACAAGTGCATGTACTCTCTGGAATTTTCTTTTTAAAATATAAGTACTTTGAATACCCACACCATTCTAGTCCCATTAACATAGGTACTATTATTGTTACTGTACTTCCTCTAACAATCTATATTATTACTAATCATCTTATGCTCTATTACTAGACAACTTTTTTCAATTATCTGTGAAGTATCATTTTATAGATCAGAAAACTTAAACATATTCAAGATACTCAAGAGTATGACTAATAGATAATGAAGACTGGGATCAAGCCCAGATATTTGACTCTACTGTGATTCAAATCATATTCTACTAGTGAAGTTCTCTTTTTTTTTTTTAATTTCAAGTACAGAAAACACGTTAATAATAACTACACTAAAAGGCACTGAAAAATCTAAGGCTATGTGTATTTCAGATAGTTTGTCTTCTATAGGATCTGCATTCTTAATAGGCTTTTATCAAATACTTACTGGGAATGATAAATTGAATCATGTGATATTACATCTCTTAACTTTAAAGATAGGCTACTATTTGTAATGGTA
Source organism: Tupaia belangeri chinensis (assembly GCF_000334495.1). Lineage (NCBI taxonomy): Eukaryota > Metazoa > Chordata > Mammalia > Scandentia > Tupaiidae > Tupaia > Tupaia belangeri. Next base: position 932,638 of record NW_006203646.1, read on the forward strand.
GTTGTTATTTTTTTTTTTTCTTTTTCAGCCTGTAGAAGTCTGGCTTTCCTGCAAAACAAGTCCTTTACTTTTTCTCCTCTAGAAAGTAATACTTGAAGCTAAAATGAAAATTCTTCTCAAAGGAAAAAAAAATGAAATATTAAGTTGTTACCAGGACAAAAAAATTATCTAGAGTTAGATTCATGGCAGCATTAATTTATAACAATTAAACATTACAAATAACTAAAAACTTCTACCTGAACCCCAGTAATTCCACTTCATCTCATCTAACTGATAATTCTGCATTTTATATTCTTTATAAAATGTATTGTCCTCCTTAAGTAGCATTTGGAATCCTTTCATACAAATCCATGTAATAATGAGCTTAGACCCCAAAGTCAACTTCCTGGAGTCAACACTGCCACTCTCCCTCCTGTCCCTCCTACCTTGTTTCCACAACTTCCTACCTACTCCACCAAATTCCTGCAATGCTGACTTTCTCAAGTTCTTTAAGTATGTCAAGCAGGTTTTTGCCTCAGGGCCTTTGCCCTTTCTCTTTCTTCTGCCTTGAACAATAGTCTCCCTGAGATCCATATGGCTGGTTCCCTCTCTTCCCTGAGGCCTCTGTTGGCATGTCAGAGCTGTGTTGGGGCATATTGCTGAGATTAGGTAAATTATCATCTTTCCACATTCACTGGCTACCTCCACCTCTCTGCTTCATTATTCTTCATTAAACCTAATTTGACCTAGTTTGCATGAGTTTCTGAGTGTTTAATCATTTATTGTTTGACTCTCCCACTAAAAACACATAAAACACAAGCTTTGAAAACAGGCCCCACACTGTTTGGTCATGACTGATTGCCTAGCGACTGTATCAATGCTGGACACCCAGTTATTAGTCAACAAATACTTGTTGAGTAAAGGAAGTCTATTTAGGCTCAAATATAAGCCCAATGCTGAATTCCTTGCTGACTTGCTTATCCTTGTCTTTTAGAAATATCACTCTCTTTTCTCTATATACAAAGATTCAGCTTTACTGATCATTTTTAGTCTTTTTACCATTCCATATCAGGCACTTATTCTATTCATTATTATATTTTGTTTAAATTCAGTGATTTTTTCCTTATGTTCCTTGGGTTGGGATATCTGGTCCTCCCCATAAATCACTTTGAATGTTAGCAAGTAGAATACTTATATTTTAAAAATGTATTTTAGGAAAGATAGGTTAGAGAAAAAAAAAAACAGAAATTTATTTAAAAAAAAAAAAGAATGAAAGAAGAAAAATATTCTTTGGTCATTTGGCCTGGAAGTAAGATTAAAAACAGTTATTCCTATTTCCTTTTTGTTCTTGTTCTTAGACTAGCAGAAGGAACTGGAATAAAACTGATGCCTTTTTCAACTATATTCCCTAGAAATGACTCTTGTGTCTTACCAAAGAAGGAATAAATCTAAACTGGCATAAAATTAGTTTTTTATAGAATCTATATATAAGCTTATATATTGTTTAAAAATGTGAAACTAAAATTAAAATTACAAAACACAAATTAATTTTTACAAATTAAAATACATTTATTTCAATTCCTTAGTCTAAAAACCAAGATGAGGGCCACAATTGCATATTAATGAGGTGAACGGATTTAAGCCATAAGAAAAAGGAAGAAAGGGCA
>NW_006203646.1:935366-942183 GCF_000334495.1 Tupaia belangeri chinensis
GTTTTTTTTACTAGATTTTATGTTTGTCCCTTTTTTTTTTTTTTTTTGAGTTTTTAGTATCTACCTACTGTTTGGACAGAATCATACCTTTTTCCTGTCTTTAAGTCTGAAGCAAAAGTTTCCTAACATTTTAAAATTTTGATTCATTAAAGCTAAAACTGCTTTTCTTGGAAAAAAAAAAAAAAAGAAAAAGGAAGAAAAATATTAGGTTTATAAGCAGAGACACCTGTTTCAGGCGTAGCCTTCACACATTCTAGTTCTGTGACCTTGGGTAAGATTCCTAGCCTCTTAAAGTTCTGATAAACATTGAATTACAAAATAGAAACATGAGATAGCTACTGAAGTATCAGCTTTCGTTATTTATTTCTACATGGTGCATCTTATATGGTCCAAAGCATCTTTTCACTCAGACACTTGACTTGTGTTTATAAATCTGCTTCCTTAGATCTGAAAGCTTATCTCACACCATGTTTTTAAGTCAGTCCCATAAATAGGCCAATTATAAATTGCCTTTGTGACATGTCAATGTTCTCTAGTCTTAAAAACATTCTCCTATTCTCCTTTTGGATTAAAAATATATATATGTGCCCTCTACTGTTGTTGGTTGATATTACTAACAATATCAAAATATCATGATCACTTCAGTAATATGAGTACAACTTATTGAATACCTTATCTGCCTATTTCCCATTTGTTCTACTTTTTTTATTAGTTTGCTTTTCCGTATTTATTTATTGTGAAAAATTTCTAAGTATTAATATCTCCTTTCACATAATGACTTTCCATGGTGAGGTTGAGGTCTGGCCCTGCAGATATGAAAAACTGGAACTAGTGACTTCATTGTGATTCTCACAGAAAATGTTAAATTATAGGAATTATTTGGAAAAAATAATATCCATTAGGAATGCAAACTGAAAATCGACAACTTTTTGTCTGGGAGAGATGGATGGATGGTTAAATGAATGAATGGATGGACCAAGAGATAGTTTTTGAAAACTACTATATAACAATCATAATTGTCCCTCAGGATAGAAAAATCCAAGCCATCTTTCTATCAAGCATACAGGCCACTTTTTAACAGAGACTATCTGATTTGTTCATTTTTACACTTAGCACAATGTAGTCTCTTTCTAAACATTTGCAAAATGAATTAATAAATACGTATTAAGAAAACTATACGAGGAAATGAATTACCGACATTTTCATTTAAATCATGTAACGGGTGCAAGTCCAAAATAGATTTATCTAGCTTTGTTTAAAGTATGTTTTCTAACTCTGTTTCAATGTCTGTGAGTTAGCTGGTGTGATGATGTAATGACAAAGCAACCTCACCCAAAACTGACATTTCCAATTGGAATTTACCTACAGGACTTCTCTTGTAACTTGTAATCCACAAATCATGTAAATTACCTGGTTATTATGAACTTTCAGTGATCTCCAGAGTAAACTAATAGCCTTTGTTTATTGTTAGTACAATGGTAAGTAATTATGATCAGTTTCTTATTGAAAAATGTATAAGACAATATAATAAAAGGTGAATGTTGTACTGAAAATCATTTTGACCAGGTATGGAAGTACTAAAGATCAATCAGGCAGTCTCACCATTGTTTCTATGGGAAACAACCAGTTCATCTTTTCCTGGAATTCTGGTTTATTTTTATTGTTGCCATTGCTTTATTATTATTATTATTATTATTATCATCATTGAAAATCACAACAGTTTGAGATTGGCTTGGTAATATAAAAAGCCCAAGTTTGAAATGCATATAAATATAAGTCTTGTGCACTGATGCGATGGTAACTTTTCCCATTATTTTAATGTTATTTGTAATGCTCCAATCATTCAAATAATAACGTATGAGAAATTAATAGGTACTGTGCAAAATTTGATATTGAAAGGTTGGGATTTTAATTTAAACTGGGAAAGAATTTCATGTAGGCATGAAGACTGAAAATGAAGTGCAGAAATGTGTTTAAGAACTTTTCAAATCCCTGCCACTTTTTACTTTGCATTTCAGTGAAAAAGAAAAAAAGAAAGAGAAGTCATTTAACGGAGTCAAAAAAAAAAAAAAAAAAAACTTCTAAGAGGAGCTGACTGGACTTGCAAAGAGCTACCTTATTGGAGTCTGTGGGCAGCAGATAACAAGATGTCACAAAGGGCCTGGGCTCTTCTGCTCTCATTTGTGTCAGTTCTAATGCTGATTTAAAAGATTTATGACAGAGTAAAAATAACTCAAAATTAGTGGTAACTTCAAAGATGAAATTGATCCTTTTTTAAAAAAGAGCTTCATTGTGATATAATTATAATACAATACACTGCACAAACCTAAAACGTATGATTTGATAAGTTTTGACATATGTATGAAACCATCACCACAATCAAGATAATGAACCCATCCATCACCCACAAGTCTCTCCATGCCGAGTTGCAATCCTTTCTTCCCAGCCTTCTCTGCACTCCTCCCCCAGGCAATAATTAAAGGGTTTTCTGCCACTACACATTGGTTTGCATTTACAACATATTTACATAAATAGAAAAATATTACATACACTCTTATTTCTGTCTTCTTTCATTAAGAGTAATTGAGATTCATTGATGTTGTTGGAGGTATTAACGGATCATTCCCTTTCATTGCTGAGTAGACATTAAGTGGGTATTCCTCAACTTGCCTATGGATTCACCTGTTAATAAATATCTGGGGGTTTTCAATGTTTAGTTATTACAAGTAAAGCTGCAATAAACATAACTGTACAAGTCATTATAGATACATGATTTTGCTCTGTTGGGTAAATGCCTAGAAGTAGAAGGCTAGATCTTTCAGTAGTAATCTTTCGTTTTTCAAGAAACCACAAACTATTTTCTAAAGTAATTGCACCAAAGTGATTTTACAATTCTGGCAGCAGCATGAGTTCCACTTTCACTACAATCTTGTCAGCACTTGAATCTTTCAAATTTAGCCATTCTAAAAGTGTGTGATGGTTTCCCATTATACTCTTAATTTGTGTTCCTCTAATTACTACTGATGTTGAACATCTTTTCAGATGTTTATTGATTCAAATTTTCTGCCCATTTAAAAAAATGCGTTGTTTTCTTGTAGAATTTTTTAAGAGCTCATGTACATTTTAGATACATGTCTTTATCACATGCTTACTTTATAAATAATTTCTTCCAGTGGCTCTTGTTTTTCTCTTAAAGGACTCTTTTAAAGAGCAAAAGATTTTAATTTTAATGAAGTCGAATTTAAAATTTTATATATTGTGCTTTTTGGTGGTACATTTACAAAATCTTAACTTGAAGCACAAAAGAGAGCTCTCCAATGTATTCTAGAGTTTTATAACTTTAGGTTTTACATTTAGTTCCAATTTTTTGTTTTTGTTTTGCTTTGTTTTATTTTGTTTTGTTTTTAGTATTTTTCCCTTAATGTGCATGCATTCACTAGAAAGACACAGAGAGAACGAAAGAGAGAGAAACTGAGAAATCACCCTGACCACACCACAATCCCTTCTCTTCCATTATCCTCCTGGGATTTTGGACATGCATGCACATGCACCCACCATGTTTTTCAAGTCACTGGGTCTGGGACTTCAACCACTCAGCCATGTGGGATACAGTCACTTTAATCACTACCACTGGCTGGCACTTCCATGGTCTATTTTCTGTTCAGTTTCTGTATCACGTGTGAAATCAAAGTAATTGTTTTCACATATGAATATCCAATTGTTCAAAAACAATTTGTCAAAAAATATTATTTTCTCCACTGAAGTGCCTATGCATCATTGTCAAAAACTTACTTGTTCATTAGTGATTGGGTTTATTTCTGGAGTCATTTCATTTCATTGATCTCTTTGTCTATCTTTGTGCCAAAATCAATCACACTTTCTTGATTACAGTAGAAGCCTTGAAAACAAGTAGTGTCAATACTCCAACATTGTTCTTTTAGGTTGTCAAAGTTGTTTTGTTTATCCTAGGTTATTTTTATTTCCTCGGTGATTTAAAATCAGTTTTTCAATTTTTAGAGAAAGTCTGCTGCTATTGGGATTGTTTTGAACTTATAGATCAATTTGGAAAGGACTGATATCTGAATTGTATTGAGGTTTCTGACTCTTGAACAAGATATAGTTCTCTACTTTTAAAATTCTTTCATTTCAGTGGTGTAGTGGCTGAGGCACTAGACTACCATATGGTCGACTGTGATTCAAGCCTCATACCTGATGGCTTGAAAATCAAACCAGGCATGTGTGCGTGTGTGCCCAAAATCCTGAGAATGGAAAAGAGGGATTGTGATGTGGTAACTGTCCCTGGGAGATGATTTCTCACTTTTCTTTTCTCTGTCTCTCTCCAGTGAACACATGTTCTATGGCAAAAACCTAAATAAGAAGTTGTAATTTCTCCCATAAGTGTTTCAGTTTTTAATGTAACGGGACTTTCACATCATTAGTCAAGTTTACTCCTAAGAGTTTAATATTTTTTATTGTAAACAGCAATGTTTTTTCATTAATATTTCTGATTGATCAATGACTATATTCAGAAATAGAATTGATTTTGTGTGTAGATCTTTTATCTTGCATACTTGTTAAATATATAGTTTGAGTAGCTTTCTTATAATTCCGTCAAAGGAATCAGCTGGTTTTCATTTCAGCTGCAAATATAGTCTTGTTTAGTCCTTTTCAATCTAAAAGTCTATTTCTTTCTTTTCTTTTTTAAATCCAATTGCACTGGGTAGACTCCTCAGTATAATGTCTATTCTAAATGATAAAACAAACATCCTCGTCTTGTCAGTCTTAGGGGTAAAGCAGTCCCTCTTTCACCATTAAGTATAAGATTAGTTATACATACACTTTTGTATATACCCTTTACAAGATCAGGGAGTACTCTTTTGCTTCTACTTTGCTGAGAGTTTCTCTCAGGAATATATATTTGATTCCATTAAAAACTTATCCCTCTTTTATTGAGATGATTATATTTCTATTTTTTTTCTTTTATAAATTATATGGTGAATTACATTCATTGATTTTTGTATGTTAAATATACTTTACATCCCTGGAGTAAACCATAATTAGTCATGATTTATTTTACTTTCATAATATACAATTTAATGTGCAAAGTTTTTATCTGGAATGCTTGCTTGTATGTTTATGAGAGATTTTGACCCATAGATTTCTTTCATTGTAAAGTCTTTGATTTTGGTAACTGATCTCATAGAATGAGTTAGAAAGTATTCCTTCCTTTGCAATTTTCTAGATAATTTTGTGTAGAATATCTGGTAGAATTCACCAGTAAAGAAAGTCATCTTGGCTTGAAATTTTCTTTAGAGAATAATTTTTAAGCTCCAAATTAATTTCCTTAATAGACACAAGACTAGAGTTAAGTTTTCTTCATGGATGGTATTTGGTAGTTTATGTTTTTTAGGAAATGTATAAGAAAAAGTCACTTGTAATACTGCCTTTTAACATAATTAATATCTGTAGAATCTATAGTGATAAAACCTCTCTCATCACTAATATTGACAATTACTATATCTTATATATTTTTTCCTTATTAAAATGCCTAAATGTATATCAATTTTATTGATCTTTTTACAAAAGCGTTTGTATCATTGATTTTTTCCTAAAGATTTTCTGCCTTCTACTTTATTTATTTCAGCCTTAATCTTGATTCATTCCTTTCTTCTACTTATGTTTGATTCAGTTGCCCTTTTTTTTAGTTTCACAGGGTAGACACTGAAATCATTGATTTGAATACTTGATAATCTAATATTGGTACCGTGTATTTGCAACTGAGAAGGTGGAACAACAATTGAGATTTTGTTTGAATGACTACAGTCTTCCATATTCAAATGGTGAGAACAAATACAAAATAAAATCCAATCCATGAGAATATTTTCAGCACTGAACTCTCACCTCATTTGTGGGAACCCTAAGTTGAGAAATAAAACCAAACCAGGAGTGATACACATACATAAATGAAGAGAAAGGGCCAATGCTTGGGCTAAGCCTCAATGCTGACCAAATGCAGAGCTCAACCAGTGTGTGGGCTCTGAGAAAGAGAAAACCCATAAAGTCGCCAGCAAGCTCTAGCCTCACCCAGGATGCTCAAGCTGAACAGCAGAAACAGCTCTAATGTTTATCATAACACGAAAACACTGTAGAAGAAAATCAACCAGAGCATTTTTGGCATTGGCTAAATGGCAAAACGGCATTTAAATAGACTGCTCTATTTAAACATGTGCAGTTACTACATGTCATTCTACTTCAGTAAAGGTGTCGAAAATACACACGGCATACAGAAGTGTAATATAAATACAAAATCCAAAGAATTATGTTTGCAGTATGTAGGTTCTCACTTTTCTTTTCTCTGTCTTCTCCAGTGAACACATGTGCCCTATGGAAAAATCCTAAAAAAGAAGTTGTTATAAGCGCAGTATAGACTTTTGGAGTCAGAAACACCTGATTCCAAATCTTGCTCTAATATATACCAGTCATGAAACCTAGAATGAGACACTGTGTGCCTTCGTTCTTCAGTCCCATTATCGGAATATAGAGATAAAGTTTATGTAAAAGAAAATTTATGTTGCCAAATGAAGATTCTTGAAAGAAAAGGATAAAGACAGAAAACTAGTGCTATCAAAGATGAAAATATAGGGAACCAGCAGTTAGCGTAATGGCTATGTCGTTGGACTCCCACGTAGTCGACCGCAGTCCGTGTCCCTGACCTGGTGGCTTAAAACTCACGCCGGGCGCGTGTGCGTGCATGCCCTAGATCCCGAGAGGAGAATGGAGGAGAAGGGATTGCGGCGTGACCATCCACCCTGGGGGG
>NW_006203646.1:942256-949695 GCF_000334495.1 Tupaia belangeri chinensis
AAAAAAAAAAAAAAAAGATGAAAATATAATATCAAGTTACATAGTTAAAGTGTAGTACCAATATAGAAATATAAATACCAATACAATACTTTTACAGACTGAAATACCAATACAACAGCCTCATTACATTTTCACTTTCTGTGGTTTCACAGGAACCTGTAGTCCAAAAATATTAAGTGGAAAATTCAAGAAATAAACAATTCATAAGTTTTCAATGTAGTACTGTTCAGTGTATTGTGATGAAATCTTACCTCACCCTGTTCTGCCAATCTTGTTAGGGTTGTCAACATCCTTTTGTCCAGTGTATCCATGCTGTATATTCTAACTGGTCACCAATAATTTGTTAATAATTAGTTATTGTCTGGTAGCAACAGATGGCATAATGGTTACTAGACACCCACGTTGTCAACCACAGTTCAAGTCTCGGAAACAGTAGCTTAAAACTCATGCCAGGTACATATGTTGCATGCCCAAAATCCTGAGAGGAGAATGGAGAGAAAGGATTGTGGTGTGGCCATGCCCACTAGGAAGTAATTTCTCACTTTCCATCTCTCTGTCTCTCTCTTTGTCTCTCCAGTGAGCGCATGTGCCCTATAGCAAAAAATAATAAAATAACTAGTCATTGTCTAAATTATCAGATCACAGTATCATGGTGCTTCTGTTCAAGTAACCCTCATTTTACTTAACGGCCTAAAGTACAAGTGTAGTGATGCTAGCTAGCAATTTGGATATGCCAAAGGGAAGCCACAAAATGCATTCTTTAAGTGAAAAGTGAAAGTTCTTGATTTAATAAAGAAATCTGAAAAAAAATTATATGCTCAGGTTGCTAAGAGATATGGTAACAATAAATCTTCTATCTATGATGCTGTGAAGAAAGAAAAATAAATTTGTACTAGTTTTGTTGTAGTACCTCAAACTGCAAAAGTTACAGCTACACTGCATTATAATTGCAGAGTTATAATAGAAAAGGCATTAAATTCATGGGTGGAAGACATAAAACAAAAACATGTTTTATGAATTAATTAATGCCTACCTGTTTCACCAGAAAACATCGAGCCCAATCAAAGACTTTCAACAAGTGACAGCTCATCATTTACGCCAAGTAAGGGATGAAGGCACAGATTCAGGAACAGGTTTAGACTGAAAAAATATAAAAATTACTGGGGAGGCTGCCAATAAAGAAACTGCTGCCACATTTCTGACAGCGTTGAAGAAGTTGGTTAGGGAAAAAGGGTATCATCGAAAGCCAAGGTTTCAGTTGTAAAGAAACTGAGCTCTTCAGTTTCTTATAATACCTATATTCATAAAAGTGCAAAGGAGGCACGAAGGCATACATTAATGGGAAAACAATGTTTTAGTCCATTGTGTTGCTAATAACAAAAATATCTGGATATAGTGACTGAAAAGGAAGAGGGGTTTATTTAATTCACAGTATGGAGGTTCATGGTTAAGGGGAGATGAGGGTCTTTCTCTAGTGGAGGCTCTGCAGAGTTCTGACTTGGGGTACCACATGGCAAGACAGAAACAGAACATGTATGTCTGCGTCCACATGTCTTGTCTCATTCTCTCCTTATAAACTCACCAGAATTCACTTATGGGGGCCCCATCCTGATGACCTTAATCCTAATTACTTCCAAAAAGTCCTATCTTTTTTTTAATTAGATTTATTTATTTCATGAGAGAGGGAGAAAGATAAGCACCCCTGACAGGGCCTCACCATATCATGATCCTTCTAATCCAGTGTCATGGATGTGCCATAGCCACATGTTCAGGTAGACCCAGGATCCAAACCTGGGGCCTTGCCATATGGTTCCAGTAACCTACAGTGGCACCCTACCACTTGTGCCATTGATGTGTTACCACTTGTGCCACCATCATTAGGCCATGGGTCCCACCTTTTAATCTCCTAGTCATATTTAATGTTTACCCTATTACTCTCATCATAACCAATTTTTTCATGTAAATTTTGGAAGACATATTCAAACCACAGCAGAAAGACTCACTCTGGTACTATGTGGCAACACTACAGGGACTATGATAAAGCCAGCTGTAGTGGACAGAGTGAAGAACATTCATACTCTCCAAAACAAAAGCAAAAATTGTCTGCCCATGTTCTGGTAACATAATTGGAAAGCATGGGTGACAGCCATTTTGATTATGGAATGGTTCCATCAAAGCTCCATTCTGGAAGTGAAAAACAAATCCTAGGAAGAGGAAGGGCTGGAATTTAAAGTACTATTAATAATAGACAATGCACCTGGTCATTCTGAATCTGTTTGCTGTAAATATGAAAATGCTGACGTTGTATTTTTACCTCCAAATACAACCTTATTGCTTCAACCAACATTCTGCTCAGCAAGGCCACATACATCTGCCTGCTATTTGACCAGCAATTGATGAGCAATTAATGTGGAAACTAATCTGGACATAATGTAGTGCTGGAAATCATCGACTACTGCTGACTCAACAACATTATCAAAGCTGCTATAGATTAATTGAAAACAGAAATTGCAAATGCCTGCTGGTCAAATGTATGAAGTAAAGTTGTGAATTATTTTAAAAGCTTCCGGGGGATCAATGGGAATGCTGAAAATTCAGCATGCAGGAAAGCAATTTAGAGAGTGATTTGGCAACGTGCTTGATGAAGTGGATGAACATATTGAAGGCCAGCAAAGGTGTTAACAAAGAAGGAATTAGAAGACCCTGTTGAGTCAAATATAGGAAAAGAGGACAAAAAAGAAAAAAGAAGCAGAGCCAGCAATGAAGGCATTACTGAAAGTTGACTGTCTTTCAAACTGCACAGACACTAAAGAACAAAATTATGCAATTTGCTCTCTGTATGAAACACAGCAATAAAGTCACCATTGTGATCGATGAAAGATTACCATCTCTTCAGAAACACTTCACTGACTTAAGAAGAATGAGATAACAACCCCTACTTACAATATTCTTCAAAATGGTTTCAGCAAAACAAAATAAAATGTTAAATATCGAAGATCCCCAGTCATTCACATCCTCATGAACCAATGATGCAGGAAACCCAAAGCAGATGCTTTTCCTACTGACATATCATTAGAGGATCACTGTAACTCAGAGCTAGGTCATGATGTCTACACCATTCACCCCACTCCACCTCATAGCATAGGTACTGTACCATCTTACATCTTCATAAGAAGATGGGTGAGTAGAGTACAAAAAGATATGTTGAGAGTGGGAGAACATGTTCATATAACTGTACATTGCTACAATTCTTTTATTATTAATTAAAGCTGCTAATCTCTTACTATGCTTAACTTATAGATTAAACATTGTCATAGGCATGTAAGTAGAGGGGAAATAAAACATGGCTTTATATAGAGAGTCCAGTACTATTTACAGCTTCAGGCAGCCACTGGAGTTTTCCAGAATTGTTACCCCATGGATGAGGGGCAGACTTTGTATTGTACAGATAGAAGAATTAACAAATCAGAACAGAGTCCAGAAGTTCATCCTAACAATAAAGGGAATTTTACCCTGTTACAGGAAGCATTTTGAATACATGGGGAAATTCTGCAGTCAATATGTTGTTGTGCCAAAGGCTAGCTCAGGAACAATAGGTTTTCAGAATAATGGATAGAGGATAACAGAGCTGTTACTCAGGTATATGCACTTACCTCACGTCTTGGACTCATGATAAAACAGTAAGCTGCAAAAGGGCTGTGTCATGACCACCATTTAGCTCTCCAGACCCAGCAGGCCCTGCTGTTGTGAGAAATAAGTCACTCATAGCTACTGATTGGAATTCAAGATTCTGAGGACCAAGAAAATCCCTTATGAAAATAATTTTTCTAAATAATGTCAGTGCAGGAAACCTTCATAAGTATAGCTCATAAACCAATAAAGCTAAAGCAACTGACAAACTCAATGACATGAAAAAATAATCACCATGGGGAAAAAGATATACACCACTCAAGCCAACCAGCAAGATGGTGATTAAAAGGGCCAGATCCCACATAACTAACTGCATGGTTCAAGTCCCAGACCCAGGAACCTGAGAATCACACAGGGCACGTGTGCATGCATGCCCAAAATCCCCTGAGGAGAGTAGAGGAGAAGGGATTGTAGGGTAGCCATCCCCCTTGGAAGGTGCTTTCCCTTTCTCTGTCTCTGTCTCTCTCCAGTGAATACATATACCTAATAGCAGAAAAAAAAATAATAGAAAAGAAAAAGAAAAAGATATACACACACACTAAACAAAACCAAGTGATAGTGGATAAACTGAGGAAAAAGTATGTTGTCATTTTTTCTCTCAAATATTAAAAACAGACTTATTTACTTATATACAAAAATTCCTCTAAATCTATAGGGAAAATATAATATCCAAGTATAAAATTGAGTCACTGACAGTATTACAGTTCAAAGTAAAGAAATATAAATATTCTTTTAATATTTGAGAGGATGTGTAACCTTATTCAACATCGAAGATATCTAAATTAAAACTATGAGACATTACTTTCTATAATTATCACAATAACAAAGATCAGAGTTTAAAATCTCACTGAGTTAGTGAGGATTTGCGTCAACACATTCTTCTTTGACTGGTTAGGTGGTAAATTTAACCTAACCTATACGTAAGATAATTTTATGTTTTCTAATTTAAATATGTATATACCTTCACCAGTAAGTTCGCTCCTAGGAATTAACCCAAAAGAAGCATGTATTTAACAATATCACCAGAACATCTTAGACAAAGGAAAAGACTAGAAAAAACCAGAAATATCTAATAAGGATCTAGTGAAACAAATAATCCACATTAACACTATAAGGCAATAGCTTAAAATGACAGGACAGTTTTTATGCATTACTATATAACCTCCATGATATAGAAGAAAAACAATGTTTATATAATTTTTTTAAAGAGAGATTTGTGCTATAGGGCACATGCACTCACCAGAGAGACAGAAAGTAAGAGATCATTCCTCAGGAGTGATGACCATGCCACAATCCCTTCTCCTCCATTCTCTTTTCGGGATTTAGGGCATGCATGCACATGCAGTGGAGTGAATTTCAAGTCACCAGGTCTGGGACTCAAACGTCATTGAACTATGTAGGAGTCCAACAATGAAACCGTTATGCTATCTGCTTGTCCTAAATGTTTATAGTATGTTAATATTCATGTCATTTATTAAAGGACACATCTTCATATATTTTCACATGTACATGGACAACCTCACCAATTAACACTAATGGTTGTTGCATAGATGTATCAGGTGCCAGGGACTGGGACTGAGAGGGAGATTTAAGTTTTACTGGATGCGTTTTTATTACAACTTTGTAAACTACAATTTTAAATCAATAATAATATACATGTATTAGTCATCCATGATTACTCATAACTTAGAGCAAAATGTCAAGCAACGTATTAGTGGTTTTTATCCTCCTATTCACAGAAAGCATTAATTCCATTAATTCCCAAATTTACTACTCTGCGTGTATGCACATACCCATGTGTGTGTGTGAGTTAATTTCTTCGCTTAAAAGAAGCAGATTTTTAATTTTATTCTTGATAATAGAGTGTATTCTTATGCATGAGGGAGTGTGGCCCTCAATAAAGTGTGGCCATGTTTTGATTCCCTTCCTTTGGTCTTCCAGCTCGCTGGGAACCTGGCCGTGCCTGTGTGCCTGGTGTGTTTCAGACTGACTGTGCTGGGGTCTCTAACCAAGGTCAATATGTGGCTTGTACAACAGTTCTGTAGTTTGGTACACCACTGACTGGGCAACAGATGCTGGATCTAAATATTGAATTCACAGTTGTTGATTTGTCTCAATAAATAACTTAGACATTTCAGTAGCACAGCAGTTAAGCACTCTGTAATGAAGCTGGATCCTGCATGACTGACCATGGTTCAAATCCTGGCCTCAGTGGCTTGAAAAAAAAAAATAGTTCACATGATTTAACCTTGCCCAAACAAATACACTAGTTTAAAGAAATAAATCATTTAGAAATTTCAAATCAATCATCAACATTAAATCAACCAAAGCATTAGTTTTGATAAAATGCCAAATTTCATCCCATATTTATATGGATTATTTTATACTATTGTTTAATTTTTAGTTTTCATTGAAATAAGAAGTTATTTATAAAATGTATTACATTTCATAATTAATTGAGTCACAATATACTGCACATATTTAAAGTGTACAATTGATAAGTTTTGACATCTGTATACACTTTTGAACCATGACCACAAGATATATGATGTCCCCAAAAGTTTTTTCATGCCTCTTATAATTCTTCTTTATCTCTAAGTTTCCTCTTTCTCTAAGAACTCCTATTTTGTAGTGTTTATATACATTTAATTCCATATATACCCTTTTGTCTGGCTTATTTAACTCAGCATTGTTATTGTCACCCAATGCTGTTGCAGTGTCAATAATTATTTATTCTTTACTGTGAGATAGTATTACCATATACAGATAACCATAATCTATGTATTCTCCTGTTGATGAAAATTTGGTTTTGTTTTAGTATTTAGCTATTTCAAAGCTGCAATGAGCATTTATGTATAAATCTTTGCATGAGCATATGTTTTCTTTCTTCATAGGTTCATATCTGAGAGTAAAATAATTGGACAATACATTAAATGTGTATTTCACTCTTCTTAAAACTGCCAACAGGGACCAGCAGTTGGTGTAATGGCTACGTCGCTAGACTCTCATGTAGTCGACCGTGGTTCGAGCTCATGTGCGTGCGTGCCCAAGATCCCAAGAGGAGAATGGAAGAGAATGCTTTGCAGCGTGGCCATCCCCCCTGAAGGGGGATGATTTCTTGCTTTCTGTCTCTCTGTCTCTGTCTTTCTGGTGAGGGCAAGCACCCTATAGCAAAAATCTCTCAAAACAACAACAAAATGAAACAAAACAAACTGCCAAGATCTCCCAAGATTGATAGACCATGTTGCAATCCCAGCAGCAATGTTTCAGTTCCTCCACATTTTTAACTGCAACTGGTATAGTCAAGTCTGTCTGTTTGTTTAATTTTAGCCATTCTGATCAGTGTGGTGTGATATTTTATTGGAGTTTTAATTTGCAATTCCAAAATGTCTAATGCTACTAACATTTTCATAAGCCTACTTGTTATTGTATATCATTGGTAAATGCCTGCTCAGATTTGCCAATTTTGGCTGATGGGTGGTATGGAGGTTGGGGAGGCTGGATTCCCACATGCCCAACTGCACAGTTTGGGGCCTGAACCCCGCAGCTTGAAAAACATGCCAGATACATGTGTGTGTACCCAAATCCCCAAAGGATGATTGCTACATGACCAGTCCCCTTGCAAGGTGATTTCCCACTTTCCCACTTCTCTCTCTCTGTCTCTGGTAAATACATGCACAGTATAAGTGGGAAAAAAAAAAAAAAAAGCAAGGAAGGAAAAGGGAAAAGAAAAGAAAAAAGGAAAAAAA
>NW_006203646.1:949933-969945 GCF_000334495.1 Tupaia belangeri chinensis
ATGAAAGATTCTGAAGGCAGACACATTATACCCAAGAAACAAATGCAAGAGTTATAGTAGGCTTCTTTTCAGAAATTATGTAGGCTCAGGACCAGCAGATGGCATAATGGCTACGTCGCTAGACTCTCATGTAGTCGACCGTGGTTCGAGCTCATGTGCGTGCGTGCCCAAGATCCCAAGAGGAGAATGGAAGAGAATGCTTTGCAGCGTGGCCATCCCCCCTGAAGGGGGATGATTTCTTGCTTTCTGTCTCTCTGTCTCTGTCTTTCTGGTGAGGGCAAGCACCCTATAGCAAAAATCTCTCAAAACAACAACAAAATGAAACAAAACAAACTGCCAAGATCTCCCAAGATTGATAGACCATGTTGCAATCCCAGCAGCAATGTTTCAGTTCCTCCACATTTTTAACTGCAACTGGTATAGTCAAGTCTGTCTGTTTGTTTAATTTTAGCCATTCTGATCAGTGTGGTGTGATATTTTATTGGAGTTTTAATTTGCAATTCCAAAATGTCTAATGCTACTAACATTTTCATAAGCCTACTTGTTATTGTATATCATTGGTAAATGCCTGCTCAGATTTGCCAATTTTGGCTGATGGGTGGTATGGAGGTTGGGGAGGCTGGATTCCCACATGCCCAACTGCACAGTTTGGGGCCTGAACCCCGCAGCTTGAAAAACATGCCAGATACATGTGTGTGTACCCAAATCCCCAAAGGATGATTGCTACATGACCAGTCCCCTTGCAAGGTGATTTCCCACTTTCCCACTTCTCTCTCTCTGTCTCTGGTAAATACATGCACAGTATAAGTGGGAAAAAAAAAAAAAAAAGCAAGAAAGAAAAAGGAAAAAGAAAGAAAAAAAGAAAAAAGAAAGAAAAGAATTGCCACATTTTAAGTTTTGAGTTTAAATTTTGTTCTTTTATTCTGGAATGTTCCATGTTATATATATTCTGGATATAAGTCCTTTACTAGATATATGGCAAATAAAAAATAGTTGATCTTAGTCTTCCTCTACTGTTCTTTAGAAGTTTGTAAGTAACTGTAGTTAATTATTCTTTCAATATTTGGTAGAATTCACCTGAGAAGTCATCAAGTCATGGACGTTTCCTTGTAGAAAAACTTTTTTTTTTTTTGGAGAGATTTTCACCGTAGGGGGCGTGCGCTCGCCAGACAGACAGAGAGAGACATAGAGACAGAAAGCAAGAAATCACCCCCCAGGGGGGATGGTCACACCGCAATCCCTTCTCCTCCATTCTCCTCTCGGGATCTTGGGCACGCACGCACACGCGCCCGGCATGAGTTTTAAGCCACCAGGTCAGGGACACGGACCGCGGTCGACTACGTGGGAGTCCAGCGACATAGCCATTACGCTAACTGCTGGTTCCCTAGAAAAACTTTTGACTACCAATTCAATCTCTTGTTCTTATGACAGGGGCTCTTTTCAAACAGAAGTCTTATCTTACTTAGTGCCTCAAACTAGATTCTGTTCAGATTGTTACAACTTGGTATGAGTTTATTTTGTGGCAAAAAAAAAAAAGAAAAGAAATCCATGCATAGGTCTTTTTTATAATATGCATTCCATGAACTTTTGAAGACCTCTCATATGTTCCAGTTAGGGTATGCTACAGGAAGGGTTCTTGGGACATCTAGAAGAAGAATGGGAATCAGCAGCCATTATTTAGTTCACACACACATATTTACTGCTCTGCTGATTCTGTTTCTGTGAAACAGGAGATGGACTTGAATCCATTTTACCTTACCCTGGACTATTTTTTAGCCTCTACAACTTCTGGACTAGGTACATGTGTTTCATTTTGTGCAGAAGGACTCTGGCTTCTACAGGCCACTCTTATCACCAAGGTCAGAGACAAGAACCGACAAGATTTTAGTCCATCTTGTGTAGTTTCAATTTACTCTCATTCTCTCCCACTTTACAGCTGCCTTCCTTTCCCACAAGACACAGAAAAACAACTTACAGAGACTTTTTCACTAGCTCCCACAAGTGCTTAAAGAAAAATTCCATTGAAAATTTCCTTTATCTACCTACCTGCATATATATCTTACTGTATATCTATATATCTTGCTAAGGTTTCCTGGCAGCTGAGTTTAAGATATAAAAAGCTTAAAGCCTTTTATCCTCAATGTTGGATTATCATAATTTTAGAATAACAGGGAAAATCCCTCATGATCTTGTTAAATTTTATCCAATGGCAATATGAGTCCATTGAAGGATTTTAGAATGAGGCAGGACACAGGATTTGCATTTTAGAGACAATAGCTCTGTCTCCTCCGTGGAAAAAAATCACAAGAGAGACAAAAACAGTATGTCTAGTTAAGAAGCTGTTGGAGCATTCCAGGGGAAAAATGAAAAGGCATGAAAGAATGCATGGAAAATTAAGAGGCTGTGATAGATAGATTAGGGAGCAGACTCGGCAGAATTTGGTGAATTTTGATGCATTTTGGCCTATAAAGTATTCACATTTTGAAAGAGAAAATTTGAGGTAAAAATATAAAGAAGAAAACAGCTTATTAGGGACGCTCCAGGCACCAAGACTCCTAAGTAGGAAAATACATTTAATAGTTGTGTTTCCATTATCAACAGCTCTGCATCACCCTACTTTTAAAATTGATTGTATTGCTCCTTGCAGAGTGTGGCCTATCACCAGCACCTCCTGCATCCTAGAGAATTTATTAGAAATGCAGAAGGTCAGGTCTCACCTACAACTTCCCTAAGCAGAATCTGCATCTTAACAAGATCCTCGATGAGTCACATGCATGTTAGCTGGAAAAGCTCTGCAAAGATTCTAGCGAGTTGGATAAAAATCGCAATCACATTTTGCTCTCTCAACCCTTCAAAGTATATGATCCTGACCAAAGAGGAAATGATGAGCTATTGAAATGTTTAGAATTTTCCCTCCCTACTCTCAGAACATCAAGGGAAAACTTCACATTCTTTACACTTATTATCTTGGAAGTACTATTTTAGCCTCTTCTGATTCGTTGGAGCAGGTGGGACTCCTGACATCTTATCACCACTTGTAATTTTTGAACATCACAACAGCCATGGCTGTCAGTGGGATTTTCCAAAGCATTTCGCACAGAGCAGACTTAGCACAACTTCAGCAATGCTAATAATAAAGGCTCCCTTTGGGATGTCTCAGAAGCAGATGGAAAACATTATCTAGTTATAAGTAGATTAAAGAAATTTCTTTTGATGAAGGCATTTTTCCTCTTTTGTGATTTCCTCTTACTAATAATGAACAGAGAAGAGATGAGGCTATATTTCTATCTCTAGATGCTTTTAATGAGTCCAAGGGTAAGTACTGGGCTGAGTGAATGCCTCGTATTCTTGGTCAACATCCTTATCAATAGATGGCAAGCATCCATTTCAGCAACCATCACCTGAGATTCCCCTCATTTCAACTTGTAGTGAAACAGTGGCCAGTCAGTAATTATCAACTGACCTATATCTAAAAACTGGTAGACTTGGTTAATTTCCAGTCTTCCCCAACTAAACAGTTTTTTTTCAATGTCCCACAAGATGATCAGCCCACATCTCAGGCCATTCTGCTTGCCTCACTCCAACCTCATGTGGCTTTACTTCCTTTCCTCTAACATGTCAAAGTGATCCCTCCCTCCTAGGTCCTTCACACGCGTTTCCTCTGCCTGCACCCTCCCCACCCCTTGCTGAATGTCATTTTCTTGCTTTGGGTATAATAAGCCTGAGTGCCATCTCCTTAGACCTTTCAAAACAACTTCAGTCTTGCCCCAGCCCCCCTCCCTCACTTAACGTAGTTTTCTATGATATTTTTCTCATTATTTTTCATACTACCCTATTCTTTCCTGAAAAAGCACTTATCATAATTTGTAATTACTTATCTTTTTACCTCTCAGTCCCCTCTACTAAATAATGAGACCAATTCTGTCCTACTCAACCAGGCAAATATTCATAACCATTGGCAAACACTCATTGCAAAAATAAATGCCTGCTCTTTCATCATTGTGAATGAGCTCTTCTACCTAGGAAGTGCAGTGGCTCTTTTTACGGCCTGTATATTTGTTGCGTACTTAATCTGCTCTTTTGTAACTGTGTTTTTGTGCTCATCTAGAATGCATGAATGAGTGAACTAATTCTCTGCACGGTAGTTAATTTAATTAATTTTAATCATACAGGAGAGCATATGTAACCTCAAAGTTACCTAGTAAAAAAGGCCAAGCATTGGAATTTAGGTAAGTGATTTTCTTCTCTTCTTCTTCTTCTTCTTCTTTTTTTTTTTTTTTTTGCTATAGGGCATGGGCACTCACTGGAGAGACAGAGAGAGATAGACAGAAAATGAGAAGTCACCTGCCAGAGGATAGCCATGCCACAATCCCTTTTCTTCCATTTCCTTTTGGGATCTTGGACACACATGAACACGTACCTAGCATGAATTTTAAGTCACCAGGTCTGGGACTCCAATTGTGGTCAACTACATGGGAGTCCAGCAATGTAACCATTGTGCCATCTGTTGGGTCTGATTTTCTTTTCTTCTTCAGGATCTATTTTTTGTTACTCAGAATTGGAGAATTAAGTCATCTTTCTTCTTTACTACAAGATGTGTGTGGCAGGGGGAGAGGAGGAGATGAAAGAAAGAGATGCTTGCTGTTATTAGAAACTTGGGTCAAATAACCCTAGAAGGTGCTTTTTATATCCTGAGTGCTGTCATTCATTGAGAAGGCTTAATTTGGAGAAAGAAGATCTTGGGGAAAATTTAGCTTTTGATGATTTTAATTTGATTATTCCTAAGATATCATGCAGAGGTATACTGAATGGACAAGGAGATATTAATCTACAGCTTCTGATATACTGAAAAAAGTAAGATTCTAGACACTGTTGTAGGTCCTAAAGGCATAGTGACCAAAAAATGTCTGCACAGTTAGCTTCATAGCAGAGAGAGAGGCTTGAAATACATAAGAAAGAACAGGGTTATTTAACATATTAACACATGGCACAAAAGAGCTCAAAGAGAAGGATATTACATTGAGAGTGACTGAAGGAGTGGTATGTCAGCTTGGGTAGACAGAAAAGGATTTGGGGGTGGGAGGTAGCCTTTTCTTTCTCCTCTTTTTTTTTCTTTCATTATATCCCAAATTTCTATTAACTGTGTGAACTGTTGAGACTATGTCCTCCCCAGAATGGAGTGTCCACTTCTAACCTGGGAAAGAAGGGGTCATTTAACATGACTATCAGGGGAACCTGCTTAAATGAAAGGGCATTTACATGACTCTCTGGGGCCAGGCAGACAACTCAGTTGTTTGAAAGATAACTGGCTGTGCCCTCCTACCCACAACCAGGAGTATGCTCTTCTAGTTTGAAAGGAAGAAAAAAAAAAAAAAGATTA
Organism: Tupaia belangeri chinensis; assembly: GCF_000334495.1. NCBI lineage: Eukaryota > Metazoa > Chordata > Mammalia > Scandentia > Tupaiidae > Tupaia > Tupaia belangeri. Next base: position 955,314 of record NW_006203646.1, read on the forward strand.
GAGGGGAAGAAAGTGTACGTGTGAGAGAGATTTGTTCCTCTATAGAAGCAAGACAATGGAATTCAGGTCTCTACAAGACTTGTACCTCAAGTTTTTGGTTTAAAACTTACCATGATGAACTTAGTATCCAAACACAAATCATGTAATTTATGGTCAAACAGTCCAATTTCAAGGACACATTTTCCTCACTGATGGTGTGTTTTCCTAGTGAATCACCTCTGTCAAAAGCAACATAATGTAATGGTTACTCTTTCATTAATGTATTGGTTTGATAAAGTTTCTCTTATTTAGACACTTAAATAATATGTTTTCTATATATGTTCCAAGGCTTAACCCATGTGTCTTCCATCTAGCGTATGTTTTCCATTTAACAGGAGGCCCCACAGAATCATATCAGTGATTTATGATCTGTAATTTTAAAATGGGTCTTCCTGGGACCAGTGAATGGTATAATGTTAGGTTGCTAGACTTCCACATAGTTGATTTCAGTTTGAGCCCCAGGCCTGGTGGCTTAAAACTCATGCTGAATGCATGTGTGTATGCATGCCCAAAATCCCAAGAGGAGAATGGAGAAGGGATTGTGACATGGCCATTCTCCTGGGGGTGATTTCTCACTTTCTGTCTATCTGTCTCTACGGCAAGTGCACAAGCCCTATAGCAAAAAAACTCTCTTAAAAAAAAGTGTCTTCCTTATATTATCACTACTAATTGTGAAGTACCCATTACTCCTCTCTTTGACTTCAGTGAAATCTTTGACTTCATCAAAGAGAAATTGACAAGAATTTTTTAATACTGATAGGAGGAGGAATAATACGTATACAATTTTTAGTACTTCTCTCATAAAAACCTAAAAATTGGTGAACCAAAGTCTCACTTAACTGAAAAAAGGAAGAGAATTCCTGTATTTAGTTTTCTTCTTATAGTACCCTCATTTAATATAAATATTTCGATGTACAATAACAGTTTGTATGTAAGAAAAAGATAAACCAAACACCACACTGGGTGCTGAGAATGAACTTCCTCATGCTGAATGCATGTGTGTATGCATGCCCAAAATCCCAAGAGGAGAATGGAGAAGGGATTGTGACATGGCCATTCTCCTGGGGGTGATTTCTCACTTTCTGTCTATCTGTCTCTACGGCAAGTGCACAAGCCCTATAGCAAAAAAACTCTCTTAAAAAAAAGTGTCTTCCTTATATTATCACTACTAATTGTGAAGTACCCATTACTCCTCTCTTTGACTTCAGTGAAATCTTTGACTTCATCAAAGAGAAATTGACAAGAATTTTTTAATACTGATAGGAGGAGGAATAATACGTATACAATTTTTAGTACTTCTCTCATAAAAACCTAAAAATTGGTGAACCAAAGTCTCACTTAACTGAAAAAAGGAAGAGAATTCCTGTATTTAGTTTTCTTCTTATAGTACCCTCATTTAATATAAATATTTCGATGTACAATAACAGTTTGTATGTAAGAAAAAGATAAACCAAACACCACACTGGGTGCTGAGAATGAACTTCAGGAATTCTTAGTGTGGTAAAAGGGTATTTTTAGCTCTCTTGATTTCAAAATTACTAGCAGTAACAAGAGAATCAACAAAGTTATAAGAAATATAATGGCGTATAACCTTTGGAAAGCATATATTACTTGCCAAGCATAATGTTTAATTTTTTTTCTTAAAGAGAGAGATTTTTGATATAGGGTATTTACTCACTAAAGACACACACACACACACACACAGAGATACAGAGACAGAGAGAGAAATCCAATTCCTTCTCCACCATTCTCCTCTCTGGATGTTGGGCACACACGCACACCCAGCATGAATTTCAAGCCACTGGATCTGTCACTCTTACCACAGTTGATCATGTGGGAGTCAGCTCCTTAACTATAACACCTGCTGGTCCCATGATAAATATTTTTATATGCATTTTTACACTGTAACCTCACAGCAATTCCACAGGTGACTAGTCTTACCCACCAGAGTACAGATGGTCAGTTTAGCAGGAAACTGAAATATTCTTTATCACCCTTTTTGATTAAGCAGACATATCTTTGATGTAGCATAGCTGAGGAACTCAGTCCACTGGCTGAAAACTGTCACATAGTGCTAGCTTTTAATGAGATTAAGTAATATTCCTCATGAATCTGAAATTGTTGTCAGGTACTCTAGCTTATGAAGAATGAAAATTCTCTATTATCAAATATGAGAAAACTTAAAATTGGCTTCATAGAAAGATTAATATCCCACTCCAATTATGCAACAAATTGTGAGTGTAGCAGGTACTTTTTCCAGACATCCATTCTCAGTTATAGACCTCTTCCTCTGTCAAAAGAAAATGACCACTTTTACCATTATAAAATCTTCTTTAAAAAGCCCTTGAAGACACTTAAAGTATTATTTCTTAGTTTAATTGCCATTCTTCACATTGTCTCTGAAACCACAAGTCACTAATTAGATGAAAGTTCAGATATTTAGTTTACTTATTATCATAACTATCTTGACAAGTGTTTTTTATTTTAAATTGTATCCTCATGCCTGGGTACCACTTCCAGAGATTTTTATTTAATTGGTGTGATGTGTAGTCTGGCCATTATACCCTCTGGCAGATTCTATTGTGCAGTTTGTAAGCTGAGAATCACTGCTTTATATTGTATTTTGCAAGAAAATAAAGAATAGATCATCATAGAGGATTATTTGCCTCAATTTATTTGTAAAATTAGGTCTTTTCAATAATATTTTTCCTGACATCTATTAAGTAGCAGCATCTTCTGTACGGGGTGAGGAAACAAACAAAGGGGTAAAATTTAATCAGAGCTTTACTATAGAAGCTTCTGTTTATGGCTGTCCTGATCCTCAGGTTGGAGGTGGGATGGGGCCACATTTGAAGGGAAAGGAAGAAATACCTCATCTCAAACCATTCTTCTCATCCATCATCCAAATACTTCAATCTGAGTCAACATTAAAGCAATCTTGTCATTTCATGGGACACCTACAAATTGGTAATATTTGTGTAGTTCACCCAGACAAATGAACAGGCTGCTGGGAGAATAGGCTGGACGTTAATAGCTAGAGGATTTGGCTGCCACTCTAAGGTCACACTAGGGCTGAGGAATGATGATTTGGGCACATATGAGGCCAATTTATGACACTCTAGTTGGAAATAAGCTCTACCTTAAGACACTGATATAGAACCAAGGGCTCCTAAGAGCAGTTTTGAAACTACTCTGTGGTCTCTAGGCGCTCTTCAGGTCCTGAGAATATGCCCTGGCAAACAAAACTGATTGATTCATTCATGCAATAAATATGTTCTATAATGGCATGTACTGCTTCAGGTGCAGGAGATACAGCAATAAGCAAGATAAGCCTGGTCCTTGCTCTAAGTAAACTTATAAAATATTATAAATTATGACAAATGTTGAAGAAGCTATATAAAAGAATAGCCACGTAAGGTGTAAGGACAGCTTCATTCAAGTAAGTTGGGGCAGTCACTCTGTGAAAGTGACATTCATGACAAAATCAAAAGATTGGAAAGAACCAGCCATATTAATGTTAATGTGCAGATGGTGCTGGGAGAATAAGAATTTTAGGAGGAGCAGAATTTGCAAACACACTGAGATGGAAAAGACCTTGCCAAGTCCAAGAAATTTAAAGGTAGTAATTTGACTTTTGCTTCATTAGAAAGTGGGAGACTGGCCTGAGATAAAGGGAAAGGTACCAGGGCCAGGTCACACTTCAAGATCACAATTAGGATTTGTAACTCTTTCCTAAGAGTATGGGAAGCCAATTGGAGGGTATAGATTTGAGATGATGTAATTTTAAAGGTCACTTTAAGGCTAGCCCTGGGACTCAATTGTTAAGGGAACCAGATCTCACATGCTGATTGCAGTTGGAATCCCACTCCTAGTGTTTTAAAAACACACTGGGCATATGTGTGTGGATGCTCAAAATCACACAGGATGGAGAAGTGGAGGAGAAGGGATTTTGGCATGACCTTGCCCCACTGGGGTTTCGCCTTCTCATTCTCTCTGTCTCTCTATAGTGAGCACATACGCCCTCCAGCAATTAAAAAAAAATGATGATCATTTTGACTCCAGCATGGTGAACAGATTGGAGGGGAACAAGAGGATGTCCATTTTGATGGGTCCTGCAGAAGTTCAATGGAGAATCATGACCTGGTGCAGCGTTCTAACTGAGATGGAGAGAAGCAGATAGATTAGAAAAAAAAATTTTTTTTTTTCCAATTAGAATCCCAGGCTAGCCCCTGGCATGGCAGCTAAGGAGGGTGGATCTCACAGGGCCAACCATGCGGTCCTAGGCCCAGACTTGCAGCTTGAGAAACATGCTGGGCATGTGGATATGTATGGCCAAAATTCTAACAGGAGAGAGAGAGAGAGAGGAGAAGGGATTGTGGGAAGATAATTTCACATGAGCAGTTTTGTCTCTCTCTTGCATGTGCACGCATGCCCTCTAATGTTAAAAAAAAAAAAAAAGTAGAATCCCAAAGACTTACTAGTGAGGTATGATGAGGATAAAGAAAAGTGAGCCCAGTCGACTAGTCCCTCATTTGAAGAGGAACTGAGAAAAAGTCTTACTGCCCTTGCAGAATCATCTAGTCCTATTAATGAGACACTGAGTGACATGTACTGGTAACTGAATGCGTCTGCGTTTTAACTTCCTGATCTGACTAAAAAGTCAATATACAATCTACCCTGATGACGTAGAATTATTGTGAAGGAAAAATATAATCATCCCTAGGAAGCATTTATGAAAATATCAAATGCAATGGAAAAACAAGGTGTCAACTAGAGCACTGTTGTCATACTACAAGTCACGGACATCAATTCAGAAAGTTACAAGGGTAAATGAACTGATCGTATTATACTGAGTTGCAATATCCAGACTGTTTACTTCTTAATAAAAATTGATGTCTTGGGCTTGGCTTAGTGATTTATTAGCTTTGTAACCTTGAAAAAGCCAATAACAACAAGCACTGTTGTGAACATGTGGACACTGTGTGCCAGACATTGTGCTATGTAACCATTTTGTACACCTTACCTCATTCACTTCTTACAAAAGTTAGATATATAGGAATTGTCAGCCTTGTTTCATAGAAAGCTGTAGCTCAAGGAGATTAGGTTATTTGACCCATCTTAGTAGCTAGAAGGGGGTTCTGGCAGAACCAGAACTAAACCAAGTTCTGAATATCATTGCCAGGGAGCTGTTTAAATTTCCACATTTTGACATAATTGTAGTTCTGCCGATATTCTAGGTTGGTTAGGAAGAACAAATGAAATAGTATTTATAGGGGCCAGCAGTTAGCATAATGGCTATGTCGCTGGACTCCTACATAGTTGACTGTGGTTCGAGTCCCGGACCCGGTGGCTTAAACTCACACCGGGCGCATGTGTGTGCATGCCCAAGATTGCAAGAGGAGAATGGAGGAGAAGGGATTGCGGCATGGCCATCCCCCTGGGGGGGGGGGTGATTTCTCGCTTTCTATCTCTTTCTCTCTGGTGAGTGCACATGCCCTATAGCAAAAATCTCTTTAAAAAATAAAAAAAAAGTGGCCCAGCCTCAGTTGGGGCAGGCAATAGCAAGTTGATGTGCAGCACTGGAAGTCATGTGAGCACCCCCAAGTTCCAATCCTTAGTCAATCTGAAACATGGCCAAGATCCTAAAGAGCCAGAGGGCTAGGGGTGAGACCTGTCGATGTTGTCTATCGGTCTCTCTCTGTCTTTCTCATGTGCATGCATGCACTCGCTCATGAAATCAAGAATTTTAAAATTTTTCTTTTATCATTATTATTTTTAATTTGACCAGAGTGAGACAGAAAGAGAAGAGGTAAAGTGAGGAAGCAAAGCCACCAGATCCGGGACTCGAACCTTGGTCAGCCATGTGGGATCCAGCGCCTCTAACCACCATGCCACCTGCCAGCCTGAAATAAAAATTTTAAAGACTTTCCTCTAAACTCACGCGCATGTGTGTGCATGCCCAAGATTGCAAGAGGAGAATGGAGGAGAAGGGATTGCGGCATGGCCATCCCCCTGGGGGGGGGGGGATTTCTCGCTTCCTGTCTCTCTGTCTCTCTCTTTCTGGCAAGCACACATGTCCTATAGCAAAAACCTCTCAAAATAAAAAAAAAAGAAAAAAAAAGAAATAGTATTTATAAAGGATATTTATCAATTTACCACATTTTAGCAAATACATGAAATCCAAGAGGAGTCATAAGTGCCATGTACTTTGTTCCATGATTGGAAGTGTAGAAACCTCAGCATCCAGTGTACTTCTCTCATGACCGATAAAGCTGCTTTTTCTCATTTATTTCCTTTCCTGGGTCTAGTCTGAGGTGATCTTGGGATAACATATTTTGTCTGTCTCCAGATTTGTCATTTCAGAACTGTCATTGTTGAGGTGACAGCTTTTTAGGATGTTTTGAGATGATGTAATTTGAGATTAAGGTCTATGCCAATGGCCAAGAATTATCACTTTAAAGTGACCTCAAAGATACAAAGACCCACTTAAGAGTCTATTCTATAGAAATTGGGGCAGACTCATTTTTCTCATTTTTCACTGTGCTCCAAACAGAAAACCATTTAGAGAACTAGGGAAATTGCTCAGATTAACACAGGACCAAATACATTAATTCCATGCATACTCTAAAAATATTCCAGAGAATAGATTGATTTAAATGAAGCAGATAATTGATGAAAAGAGTTAACAGATAAGCCCTCCCTTTTCAGATTTAGACATACAGATGACATCCCAGGGCATTCAACATGATCTTGATCAAATGGAAATGCCCATAGAAACACAAATACTCTAATTCATGTTTAGTCCAATCAAAGCTACAGAAATTCAGCAGCATGTGCAGATGCATCATCTCTCATCCTCACTTTTTCTGGACATGTGAACAAGAGGAGAAAGCATGGGGCTTTTTTTGTGATAACTGATCAAACCTTTATACAAGGCTCCTTCATGGCGATACAGGAAGGCCTGCAACATGTGGAAGAAAGAGCCAATGAACTAAGCTAGTCTTGATTCCTGCATAACAGTACTGAAGTGTTGGTGGTGAATTGTCATCCCCACGCCATCTCCAATCACAATTGCACAATGAGCAGCATGAATGGTTGACCAGTGCTACACACTGGCTTTTCTGTTCATAAATAAATGTGCTGAGGAGAGATCTTTGTTGGAAGAAATGACAGGTCCTACAGTAAAAATTATCAAATGCGTTCATGTGGTTGTGGCTAGAGCAACACTATAAAAGAATGCATAACAAAAATGATCGCAATGAATATAGAGGTCAATGTCTACCCCTAAATGAATAGCGAGTAAGTAGTAAGTGCTCAGAATGAATACAATCAATTGTGGAGAAAAATCAGTGTGGTCAGGCTGCATGAAAGCATTAACTTTAATGGGTCTCATTTTTATGTATAAATTCTACTTCAAAGGGAGCAAAAGAACTATTAATAAAACAACTTGGGCTGTCCCTTTGCTATTTTTCTTACATGGCAGCTGTATTTCTGTGCCTGACCTGATTCTTGGTCTTACAGAATAGTTTCACTTCATGATTCCAAATAGCTGATTTAATTTTTTTGATTTAATTTTTAAAGTGACATATTGACAATTAAAAAAATATTATTTATAATTAATCCTGGTTTAATTGTTATCACTAAATTCATTCATTCATTGAATAGTTGTTTTTTTCTTTAAATTTATTTATTTTTTACATTAATTCACTATACATCATTACAGCATATAAATGAATTTTCCATCCAAAATACTCTGTATATTGGCTCAATCAAGCACATCAAGATACATGTTATCAGCAAATAATTTTCCATTTCTTATGTCATGTATACTTTTTTTTTTTTTTTAAAAAAAAATTTTTTTTTTTTTTTTGCCATCCTTGATTCCTTATCCCTCAGCCTATGCCATGTCCCATCGTCCTCCCACATTGTCTCTGGTATCCACGGTTGCTTTCTATGCCTTCTCCCCCCCCCATTTAATTGATTTGCTAATGAACTTAGTCTAAATATTTCCAATAGCAAGCGCAGCTGATATATACTTACACATGAACCCAAGTCTGACTTTAGGCATAAACCTCAGTGAGTAGAATGAACATACTATAAGGTAGCACCTAGCTGGGGCTATATAGCTTACTGCAGTCATAAAATATACATTTTTTTTAAATTTTGATAAGAACAGTTTTACTGTTTTTTTTTTCCTCCTCAAACATTTTTTTTATTTACTCAACATTCATTCCCTGAGCATCATCACAACACATTAAATGTGGTCTCCTATCTAGAATAAACTGCATAGTGGCTTAATCATGCATGTTATCATCAATAATATTCCATTTCTACTTTCATATGTATGTATATGTATATATATGTTTTTTACCCCATTTTTGACCCTCTGCCCTTTCCCACTCTCTTATTACACTATCTCTGCTATATACAGTTGCCTTCAATTCATTGGATAGTTTTAAATTTTTGCACTGAACAAGCACTGTTGTGGACATGTGAACACTGAAGATGCATAAATGAAAAAGGCAGATAAAGGACCTTCTACCATAGAGATTATATTTTAAGATGTGAGATTAACCATGAAAAAGGAAACAAATAAATAAATAAAATGACTTTATAAAGCTATAATGCCATAATAACAAAGATAAAGTATGTACTAAACAGTGTGTGAGAGGAGGGTGCTCGTGCACATGTACTACATGAGGAAGGGAGATCAGCGGAAAGCTCTCTGAAGAACTGAGCTTTTAAGATCTGAATTATGAGAAGTCAGCTGTGTGAAACTGCAGAAAAACATCGTGGGTAGAGTGAACTGTAAGTGAAAAAGTTCCGGGTCAGAAATTAGTTGGAGGGACCAGCAGTTAGCGTAATGGCTGTCGCTGGACTCCCATGTAGTCGACCATGGTTCAAGTCCCGGACCCAGTGGCTTAAACTCACACCGGGCGCGTGTGCGTACGTGCCCAAGATCCCAAGAGGAGAATGGAGGAGAAGGGATTGCGGCGTGGCCATCCCCCCGGGGGGTGATTTCTCACTTTCTATCTCTGTCTCTCTGTCTGGCGAGCGCACATGCCCTATAGCAAAAACCTCTCCAAAAAAAAAGAAAAAAAGAAATAAGTTGGAAGAGAAAGAAGGCCAAAGAGTTAGAGCGTAAAAAAGAAGTGGGAGAGTGGTAAGAAATGAGGAGAGAGCGTGTATGGAGGATTTATTACTCCATGTAACAGGGCACTCTTAAATCTGAATAAACATGGCTAGCTCGGTCTTATCCAGCTTAAGGAGCCAGAAAATGAAGTTCAATGCAAACAGAAAGCCTGAAAGATAAAGGTGGTAATCTGGGATAGGAAGGAACCACAACCATCACCTCCCTCCCAAGATCTACAAACAAGTTCCGACTAAATCCTTTGGTGACCTCTGAACCATACGTCAACCAGGAAGGCTCCAAAGTTCTTGATGTAAAGAGAAACATGAAAGGCTGAATGAGTGGAATAATTATAGCCACTGTCCACTATAAGGAAGATAGTTTGAATTTTGAGTACTATCCTAAACATATTCAGGAGTCTTAAGAAAACTATACTCATGATGAGAGGAAGTACATGAAAACCTAGCAGAGAAATTGGAACTACATGAACCAAATAAAAAGTCTAGGATATAATGTATAATATTTGAAATGACACGTTTGCTGAACAGTAGATTGACAGATAAAAGGATCAGTAAACAAAACTTCAATAATTCATCACCATCTGACAAAATAATAAATACTAAAAAATGTTCTTTAGGGAGGAATGAAGCAAAGAAAATACTGAATGGAAATCTGTGTAAACAAGAAGCAAGAAAGAACATTGAAAATGGTAAATATATAGTTTATCTTCCCTAATTTCTTTAAAGAATATATAATTGTTCAAAGAAAGGATTTTATAGAATTTTTATTATATGCTTATGTTTTATATATATTATTTATATATGTATACATATATAATTACACACACACACACATATATACACACATATATACATATATATAAAACACCACAATGGGCAGTAATTAAAACTATACTGTTGCAACATTCTTCTATTTTACTAGATGTGGTACAAGTTAACTCTAACAACACAGATAAATTAGGATAAATATCATAATTCTAGAACAGCCACTAAAATAATGCTAATAGGCTTAGTTTAAAAGTAAAGAGATACACTGAAATAAAAACTAAAAAAAAAAAAAATGTATTAACTCTAAGTAAGTAAGACAGAGAAAAGGAAAAACAAAACACAGGCAGGAAAACAGAAAACAAATTACAAAGTAGTAGTTAAGTCTAACTATAGCAGTGCTTAAATTTTAATGGACTAAACACCCCAATTAAAAGGCAGTGATTGTTAGATTGGATTTAATAAAAGACCCAGTTTTATATATATATGTTGTGTACAAGAAATCTACTTTAAGTATAATAACATAATTTAGACTGAAAGAATGGAAAAGGAAATTTCATCTAAACAGTAGGCATAGAAAGCCAGAGGGCTATATTAGCATCAGAAAAAAAATGGACTTAAAAACAAGAAGCTTTATAAGAGATAAAGAAAAACATTTCACAATGATAAATAGGCAATTCGTTAGAAGACTATAGCAACTGTAATTGCACATGGCTTTAATAGCAAAGCTTTAAAATCATGAAGGAAAAACTAAACAGAGAAAAAGATAAATCCCCCATCACAGCTGGAGATTTTAATACCCTGAGCTAATTGGCATTTATGGACTTTACCTAACAATGAGAGCATGCATATTCTTTCCAAGTGCACATACAGTGCTTACCAGATAATCCAAGAAGAAATAACAGAACAAAACAATTGCAAAATTTAGTGAAACTCATATGAAGTTCGTGACTTAGATAATGTTGCTGTAATTTGCTAGTTTATATAGTTGTCCTATGTTTATATAAGATAGTAAAAAGAAGAAAAACTTGGCAAAGGATATATATGAACTCTCTACACTGTTTTTTAGAATTTTTATTTAAATCTAAAGTCAGTTCAAAATAAAAGTTAGAAAATTGTGGGATTTATATAAAGTAGCGCTTAGAGTAAATGTGGAGTATATAGCAATTTTTTTTAGCACTTTTGTTTGCTTGTTTGTTTGTTTGAGGTTTTGGACATAGGGTGCATGCACTCACTGGAGAGAGACAAAGAGACAGACAGTGAGAGAGAAAGTGAGAAATTACCCTATGGGGGGATCGCCATGCCGCCATCCCTTCTCCTCCAAACTCCTCCTGGAATTTTGGGCATTCACACACACACACGTCTACCTTGATTATCAAGCTGCCAGGTCTGGGACTTGAACTGAGGTCAGCCATATAGGAGTCCGGCATCTTAATCAATATTCCACCTGCTGGCCCCAGTGTATAATAATTTATGTATTAACTATTTATATTAGAAATTAAGATTTTAAAGTCAGTGATAAAGTCTCTACCTTATAAAATTAGAAAAAGAACAAATTAAAGAGAAGTAGGAGAATTTAAATATAAGAATAGAAATTCATAAAATAGAAAACAGACAATTGATATAGAAAATTAACAGGGAACAAGCTAACTTTCTAAATTTTTTTTATCTACCCATTGACAGGAGAGAAAAAAGGGAAAGTATGAAATAAGTAATGAATCCTTATCATTTCATATTTCCTTAGCATCTATTTTGAATATAAATTGGATTTTATCGTACCAAAAGCAGGGCTTAGTCATCCTTGACACAGTTTCCATGTCTCTTCCTCCTCCTAGTTCTTCAGTGTAGCTGATCCAGATGTGTGCTCCAGAATCATCTCCCTATGGGACAGCTAGATACAACCCACTAAAGTCCATTAAACTAACCTCACTGATCCAAAATTGACAAGGACCATAAGACATGCTGCAGTGACCACCTATCAGTCATAGCATGACTCCACAGAATTCCTGCCTGCTTTCTTTAAATCCACCAATTAGAACACATGACAGAAAATCTACTTGAGTAATGTACTGGACCCTATTAAAGGCTTCAGGCCACAAGTCTAGAAAGATTCTCTAGAAAGACCTCTATTGCTACCCACCTCCCACACTGGTTGAGTGTGCATGTCTTCAATAGCTCCTCCCTTCCCATAGGTGGTTTAAGAATGTTGTGTTATTCTCTCTGGTATCTGTAAGTAATAAACTGCTTCTGTTAGTTCATGTATTTTGTTAGTTTGCCTCCTTGCGTTGCACCTGACCGAGACACCTGCACCTAATTTCTTTCTTAGTCAGAACTCTCCTAGACAAAGGCTATCTTCATAGAAATAAAGTGGACACAGGTTAGACAAGAGCTTCAAGGGTACCTGCTAGTATAAAATAATTTTTTTATGAAAGATACCTGGTCACAGGTCAGACATGTAGGCATTAGTCCATCCACCAGGATAAAGAAGTATCTCATGCAAGTCACACTGTAAACGTCCATAATCAAATCCCCTGAAGCCCAATCAGGGCATAGCTAAAGTTTTTAACCACTCTCAAGAGAGAGATCTCAAAATCAAATTAGAAAACAAAATGAGATACTGATGAAAGTATAAATATCTATATGTAGATAGATGGATAGATAGAGAATATATAAACTTGCTTTCATATGCACCTACAGCTATTTAGTGACAAATTTAAAAATAAAATGTATAACCTGAGGATTTTTTTGGCTACTCAAGTTATATTAATTTATGCTTCAAAGTTCCTTCAAGGAAGACTTAATAATTAAGCAGGTCAGAGACTCTTATAGTCTGCTTAGCACCAAGGCAACATTCATTACATTTCCTATGGCCTCAAGGAACCACTTGTTTTTGATTTGTAACTTACACTAAAGGTATTGTCCTATGACTTTCTGGATTTATACAGTGAAAATCTACTCTATGAATCATTTTTTTAGTTTTCCCCCAAAAGTCCTGGGAAAATGAAGCTCAAATTCACCAGTTTCAAAATATACTCAGGTCAAAGGATGACAGTGTTCTGCATACCCTCTGGGTTCTATCCTTCACTTATAGCAGAGGTCAGCAAACATTTTCTGTAGAGTAAGGCAGTAAATATTTTAGGCATTGATTATGAATCATAGGATTTCTGTCTCAATCTCTCAGTCATACCATTGCAGCATGAAAATAACTATGAACAAGTAAATGAGTGGTCATGTTAGGTTTCAGGTAGACTTCATTTAAGGAGATTGAAATCTTTCGTGCAATTTTCATGGCCCTCTTTTCCCCAATCATTTAAAAGTTAACATCATTCGTAAAACAGGGATCATACAAAACAGACAGTGGCCCAGACTTGCCTTCCAGTCCGCAGTTTGCCAACCACAGACTGACTTAGAAGTCTGCCTGGCAAATTGCTGCTTCCTTGTTCATCTTCACTGATACAGTAGTCTCCCCCTCATCCATACTTTTGTGTTCTGCAGTTTCAATTACCTATGGTCAATTGCAGTCCAGAGATATTAAATAGGAAATTGCAGAAATAAACAAAGCAAACATTTAAAACTGTATGCCATTCTAAATAGCACAATGAAATCTCCTAATATTCTGCTGCATCCCACCTAGGATGTGACTCATCCCTTTGTCCGGTGTATTCACAATCTACATGCCACCCACCCATTAGTCACATAATAATCTTAGTTACCAGATTGGAAAAATATAGTGTATATATATTTATATATATAATTGGTACTGTGTAGTTCAGAAATGCACTTGCAGTCTTAGAATGTATCTCCTAAAACTAAGGGGGACTACTGAATATGTGTACACAGACACACAGACATGTGCACACACATGCACACATGTGTATACACATACACAGATACACATAACTGATTACCTAGGTAACCATATTAATAGAAATTGAAGTAAATGCAGTAACATTTACGTTTATAAGTACTGTATTTAGAGATTCCATTAATTTTTCTAGATTTTTTGCCCACACTATCTTAGCTTTACATTTCTATATGTATAGAGCCATTTCTTCAATAGAGTCATAACTGGAGAGAGTGCCCAGTGAACACATTTACAAAATATAAATTAAATAGGCACTTATTTGTGCTTAATATGGGTTCTTCAATTTAAAATTATTCACTTTATCTTAACATAATGAAATTGAGTAGAAATAGTATAATATATATAGTGTACTAAAAAGGTATAAACTGCAGCATAAAAATCTAAAAACTGATAATAAAGAAAAGTGCTAGGTACTCAAATGTTCACTATTAATGATATTTCCTAGAGCCATTCTTATTAACTATTTTATGATAAACTAGCATGCATGATAGATGTTGTCAGTACTGTTTCAATAGCAACTGTGGACCTAAGCCTGTCCTTAACTTTAGTAGCCATGGGAAAAACCACCATTTTATAATAAAAATAATGAATTGTGAAATGCATATTATGGTAAAGAATGTTAGCATTTACTGAAACAAGTAAAATGTAGAGACTGGATTGGTTTCCAAAACAAAATTTGACAATTAAACTAAAGGCATCTTCTTTTCATTTTATGAGCAAAGTTAGTTTTATAATTATTAAAACACTGGTGCATAAGAACACACTAGACAATATATCTATGGTCAATTGATTTCAACCAATATTTCAAAGCTA
>NW_006203646.1:969955-994707 GCF_000334495.1 Tupaia belangeri chinensis
CGTTTCTCTAACTAATGGTGCTTCAACAACTGGATATCCACATGCTAAAGGATGAAGTTGGACCCACACCTCACTCCATATGCAAATATTAATTCAAAATGGGTCAATGACCTAAATGTATGAACTAAAGGTATAAAATACATGAAGCAAAATATGGATAAACCTTCATGATCTTGATTTTGGAAATAAACACATATGACCCAAAAAGCACATGCAAAAAAATTGTACTTTGTCAAAATTTAGAATATTTGTGCACCAAAGAACAATATCAAGAATGTAATGAGGGCCAGCCCTATGGCTGAATAGCTACGGGAGCTGGATCCCACAAGACCGACCAAGGTTCAAATCCTGGTCTCAGTGGCCTGAAAAACACACCAGGCATGTGTGTGTAGGCATACTCCAAATCCCAACTAGGTGAAGTGGAGAAAGGACCGCAGCAAAGCCATGCTGCACTGGGAGGGTGCTTTCTCTCTCTCCCTCTTTCTCTTTCTCTGGCAATCACAAACAGCCTCTGGCAATTGAGTCAGTCTCACAGAGTATTGGGCTTTTTTGTTTGTTTGTTTGTTTGTTTGTTTTTACTGTCCTGGCCTCACTATTGCCTTCCTGAGTCCAGGGGAGTGAGGCGGTGATGGAATTTTCCCATGGTTGTATTACTGCTGCAGTTACATAATTCTAGACTACTCCCAGAGGCATCTGATCCTGAGAGGTTGTTAGAGGATCCAAGCACTTGAACCTGGCTAGAAAACCCTATTCTGATTGGAAGATGCAGCCCTCCACCAAGAACACACCCAGGAAGAAGAGCTGTTCTCTCCTGACACTACAGAATCGCTTTTCAAGAAAAAAAATTTGCCTTTCTGTTTCGAAGACTACCATAAGCTGACAACTTCCAGCTGTTAAAACATTCAGAAGCTTCTTCAGCTTTCAAGCTAAAGCTATGCTCTTCTTTAACAGCCTCAGCCAAAGACAGCATGATGAGGTTACTAGGGCTTAAATCTTTCTAACACAGAGCTCCTCTAATGGGAAATATTTGCTCCAAAGATGCTCTGTTTGGTTGGCTAAACCTGTCATCACATCTTCACTGTGACTGGAAGCTTTCACTGTCCAGTGCTGCTTTTTTCCCTTTATCCTTCACATCCAATAATATTTTTTGTACTTTTAACTCCATCTAAGCATCCCAGAAAACCAATAAACACAGCTCCCATCCCAAAGCTGGGATAATGTCTTCCTTCTTCAACAGCTTTCCCCAGATAACTCTAAATTATTTTGAAGCAGGAGGACAGAAAATGAAGCATCACTTCTTGCTGGATATTATAAGGAGGGATATTTTGCCACATCCTTATGTATATGCCCCTCTCCCAAGAAGCATAAGACAATGGTGTAGAAGCGTATAGTATCTACATAGTATAATTGCCAAAATAGAGGTCACAACTTTCATCCTGACTTTTCATCCTGATTGAGAGGTGAGATCAGTATTCAGACACTTAAAATAAGTATCTCCAACAGGTATTTGCTGAATAGACCTAGAACTTGTGATGAATTAAAGCTATTTATATTTATTGTTACAACAAATCATTCATGGTAAAAAAGAGAATCTTATGCAGACCTAGCACTTGTAATGAATTCAAGCCATTTATATTTATTGTTAACAACAAATCATTCATGGTAAAGAAGAGAATTTTATGCTATCATTTTATTCCTACACCAAAATGAGAATATAACCATTATGCAAGGATAGAAGGAAGGTGGATAAAAAATGTTAAGAATAAGTCAAACTTTGGGTTAGTTGGTGATATGGTAGTTAAGGCAGTTGGATCCCACATGGCCAACTTTTTGATTAAGTTCTTGACCTGGTGCCTTGAAAAACATGCTGGGTACATGTGCATGCATGCCCAAAAGCCCAAGAGAAGAATGGAGAAGGGATTGTAGAGTGGCCATCTCCAATGGGAGGGGATATTTCTCTCTCTCTCTCTCTCTCTCTTTCTCTCTGTTCCCCCCCACACACACACCCCTGACATGTGCCCTGTAACAAAAATAAATAAAAAGCTAGAAGAACAGCTGTGAGCCCCCTACGCCCCCACCAGCTAGGGACCCCGCCTCCAAACCCCAGTGCTATCCAGGACAGAGAGCATCCAGACCAGTCCACCTCTGACTGTGTTGGTCTTCTGGGTGCAGTTTTCATGACTATGAGCCTTCTCTAGCCAGGAACCCCCCTTCTAGACCTCAGTGCTAGCCAGGTAGGTAAGTTTCATTGTCCCTCTTTCTCTTCTCTGTCCCTTCTAACATTTTCATTCTTTTTCTTAAAAAAAAAAAAAAAAAAGCTTTTCTGTCCCATGTGTGCCTTGTTAATTTGTCTCCTCTCCCCTTAACTAGAACAGAAATCATCCAGGCCAGTCTGACTGTCTTGGCCCTTTGCATGGTGTTCTTGCACACCACGTGGTTTTCTGTTTTTAACCCTATTTCATTATTTACCATGTGATTCCTGTTTTTTTTTTTCTCCTCTTTTTGTTATAGTTCTTTCCAGTGCTTTTCTTTGCTTTTTCTTTATATTTTATTTCCTACATTCTTTTTCTTTTTCTTTACTTTCCTGTTTCATTGCTCAGCCCTTACCCACTTTCTAGGGAAGACTAGATGCATAACAGGTAAACATCTGAACATTGTGAGGTGTTTTCTGTTTGTTGTTTTTGTTTTTGTTTTGTTTTGTTTTGTTTTTCCTGGAGAGGTTTTTGATATAGGGCCCATGTGCTCACCAGAAAGACAGAGAGAGATGGAGTGACAGAAAGTGACAAATCACCTCCCCCCTCCCCAGGGGTGTTGGCCATGCCACAATCCCTTCTCCTCCATTCTCCTCTCAGGACCTTCGGCATGCACACACATGCACCCAGTGTGAGTTTAAGCCACCGGGTCCAGAACTCAAACCATGGTCGACTACATGGGAGTCCAGCAACACAGCCATTACGCCAACTGCTGGTCCCTGAACATTGTGAGTTTTATATAATTCTTTGTACCTCACTGTAGTTGTTGCAAGAAGAGTGAAATTTCCCTTCATAAATCCATTTGCAAAACTTATCCTGTGATTCCCACACTGGAGGACACAGTAGAAGGAAGAAATTAGTAACAGACTATTTCACAGTAAGGGAAATACATGAGCTCACAGTTGAGGAATCCCTCTCTAACAAATTAGTCAAAAGTGAACACATTACCAAATGACTAAGAATCAGAGAAGAGCCTCAAAGATGAGAGAATCAAGTAATATATCTCCAGCAAGAAAACAATGAAACTCATTTCCAAGTAGAGAAAATTTAGACGATATTATCTAAATGTCAGAGAAAGAATTTAGAATATTTATGATAAAAATTCAATGAGATGCAAGAGAAAAGAGACATTTAGTTCGAAGAGATGAGGAAGTCCTTACACAATATAAAAGAAGAATTGGACAGCATTAAAAAAAAAAAATGGAACTGTTCAATATGAGGGCTATTAATACAAGAAATCAGAACCTCCCTAGAAAGTATTAAAAGCAGGTTATATCACACAGAAGATTGAATATCAGGAGTAGAAGACAAATATTCTGACCTAGAAAAAAATTAAATTAAAAATACTGAGAAAACAACCAAAAAAACTAAGGATACTATACAAGAAATACTAGATACCATGAAATGCCCAAACATCCAAATAATTTATATCCCAGAAGGTGAAGAAACCAATAAGGTCATTGATAATCTATTCTACAAAATTCTGGAAGAAAACTTTCCAGGTCTAGAGAGGCACTCAAACATCCAAACACAAGAAATACAAAGAACCCCAAGTAGAATCAATCCAAGAAGATCCTCTCCATGAGGATCTTAGCATCCAATCATAGCTAGATTGGCCAAAACCGCAGACAACAACAAGATACTAAGATTGACAAAAGAGAATTGTCCTATCACTTACAAAGGCTATCCCATCAGGCCAACACCAGACCTCTCATCGGAAACAATGCAAGCAAAGAAAGAATGGAAAAATATATTCAAAGTGTTAAATGAAAAACAATTTCAACCAAGAATACTATACCCAGCAAGACTATCCTTATATGGGAAAAGAAGATAAAAACATTCTCAGATAAACAAAACCTGAGACAATTTACCAACTCCAGACCAACTCTCCAAGCAATTCTGAAAGGGGTACTATACCAAGAAGACTAAATACAGACAGACAGCAATAAAAGAACAAAAAATAGCCAAGTATATGGCCAACTTAATGGTAGGGACAAGTCTGGAAATATCAATAATAACATTTAATGTTTTTAATGGATTAAATTATCTGATCAAGAGACACAGACTGGCTGAATGGATTAAAAATCAGGACCCTCCATCTGCTGCCTACAAGAACCCCATGTCATGGATAAAGACATACATAGACTAAAAGCAAAGAGCTAGAGAACGAAATTCCATGCAAATGGAAACTGAAAAAGAGCGGGAGACACTATACTGATTTTGGACAAAATAGGCTTTAAGACAAAAATCATAAGAAGAGACAAAGAAGGGCATTATATAGTAGTAAAAGGACTAATTCGCCAAGAAAATATAACACTTATTAATATCTATGCACTCAACTTAGGAGCATCCAAATATATAAAGGAAAGGCTACTAGATCTAAAAGGAGAGATAGGCTGTAACAAAATAATTGTTGAAGATCTCAACACCCCATTATCTCCTTTAGACAGGTCAATGAGACAAAAAAATAAGCAAAGAGATTAGGGACCTAAATGATACCACAAATCAGATGGACTTGATGGACATCTATAGAACTTTCCACCCCTTCCAAAAAAAAAAAAAAGAAAAGAAAAGAAAAGAAAAACCACACACAAAATATACATTTTGCTCAGCCCTGCATGGTACTTTCTCAAAAACTGACCACATGATAGGGAACAAAACAAGCCTTCACAGATTCAAAGGCATAGAAACTATATCCAGCAACTTCTCTGACCATGATTGAATTAAACTTAATATTAATCTCAGGAAAAACCCTCAAAAATATACAAGTACATGGAAGCTAAATAACCTACTTCTGAATGACTTCCTTACTACAGAAGAGATTAAGACTGAAATCAAAAGATTCGTGGAAACAAGTGACAATGAGTACACAAGTTTCCATCATTTATGGAATATTGAAAAGCAGTCATAAGAGGGAAGTTTATAGCAATAGAATCCATGAAAAAACTACTTGAAATAATAAATACATAGAGTAAAGTGGCAGGATACAAAATTAACCTACAAAAATCTATAATATTTCTATATACAAACAACAAGCAGAGACAGAACTGAAGAAAGTAATCCCATTTACCATAGCCACAAGAAGTATAAGCTACCTAGGAATAAAACTAACCAAGGAAGTCAAAGACCTCTATAAGGAAAACTACATAAACCCTTAAAAAGAAAAATCAAAAAGGACACAAAAAAGTGGAAGGACATCCTATGATTCTGGATTGACAGAACCAATGTAATCAAAATAGCAATCCTATCCAAATTAATCTACAAATTTAATGTAATCCCTATAAAATTACAAGAGACATTCTTCACAGATCTAGAAAAAACAATCATAGAATTTGTCTGGAATCATAAAATACCCTGTATTGCCAAAGCCATCCTATACAAGAAGAGTGGAGTGGGTGACATCTCACTCCCCAATGTCAAAATATATTACAAAGCTGTGATAATCAAAACAGCATGGGAACCAGCAGTTAGCGTAATGGCTATGTCGCTGGACTCCCATGTAGTCGACCACGGTTCGCATCCCAGACCTGGTGGCTTAAAACTCACACCGGGCGCGTGTGCTTGCGTGCCCAAGATCCCGAGAGGAGAATGGAGGAGAAGGGATTGCGGCGTGACCATCGCCCCTGGGGGGTGATTTCTCTCTTTCTGTCTCTATGTCTCTCTCTGTCTGTCTGGCGAGCGCACGTGCCCTATAGCGAAAATCTCTCCAAAAAATAAAAAATAAAAAATAAAACAGCATGGCACCGGCACAAAAACAGACATGAAGACCAACAGAGCAGAGTACAGATTCCAGATTCCAGAAATAAACCCCAAAATATACAGCCAACTGATCTTTGATGAAGGGTACCAGTCAATCCAGTGGGAAAAGAAAAATCTCTTTAACAAATGGTGTGGGGAAAACTGTAACCACATGCAGAAAGATGAATCTGAACCCCTATTTGTCACCATTAACAAAAATCAACTCAAAGTGGATCAAAGATCTAAACCTAAGACTGCAAACTATAAAACTGCTGGTGGAAAACACTGGGGAAACTCTGGGAGACATAGGAGTAGGCAAAGACTTCTTAAACAAGACCCACAAATCACAGGCAATAAGCCCCAAGATAGACAGGTGAAATTACATCAGATTAAAAAGTTTCTGCATGGCAAAGGACACCGTAATTAGTGGGAATCAACAATCCTTAGAATGGGAGAGAATTTTTGTTAACTGACTCAGATAAGGGACTGATAACCAGAATACACAGGGAACTCAAGCAGCTTACCTGAAAGAAAATGATTAACCCAATTAAAAGATAGGAAAATTAGCTGAATAAACAATTATTTAAGGAAGACATATGAACAGTCAAAGAGCATATGAAAAAAATGCTCAACATCCCTTATCATAAGGAAGATGTAGCTCAAAACCACGATGAGATACCAGCTAACCCCAGTTAGAATTGCGAAGATTAAAAAAACAAAGAGTGATAAGTGCTAGAGGGGATGTGGTGAAAGGGAAACACTTCTACATTGTTGGTGGGGATGTAAATTGGTCCAGCCACTATGGAGAACAATATGGAGGTTCCTCAGAGACCTTCAAATAGAACTACCATATATAATCCAACAATTCTACTCCTGGATATCTACCCAAAGGACAGGAGAATGCTCCGTTGGAAAAGCATTTGCACAACTGTATTTATTGCAGCATTACTCATGACTGCTAAGATATCGAACCAACCCAAATGTCCACAAACATGAATGAATTGAAAAAGTGTGGCACATATACTCCATGGAATACTATTTGGCTACAAAAAACAACAAGGCCCTGGAATTTGATAGAAAGTGAACAAATATGGAAGATCTGTTGCTGAGTGAAGCAAGTCAGGCTATGACAAAGAGGCATTAAATGTCTCCACTTAACACATACCAACTGTCTGCATTCTATGGTGGACACTGAAAGTCTGGAGAACATAAAAGCATTAAAAATTGTCACATACACTAGAGACAAAGTGGAAGGAAATCATGGGAGGGCAAGAGCGAAGGAAAGGCAAACTGGGGAAATAATAGAGAGGTAAGACATTTGTGGGACACACACATGGTTTATTATCTGTTGATGTGGATGTGTATAATAATAATAATAATAAAGAAAAAATATAAAAATATATAATAAGGCAAATCTCTTAGGTATTAGTGGTCATAAAAGAGAAAATAGGAATCAAGATGTGGCTCTTCTAATAAAAAAGGAAAAAGATAGTTTTGAGAATATAAATGGATAAATGGCATTTTTGCATCTTTTCAAAAGGGTAATATTGAGCTCCAAAAAAAAAAAAAAAAGTAGGGATTTATTTCACAACTAACCAATAAAAAAAGTGAAACTTGAAGAGTGAAAAGTTCCTCGGTATTCAAACAAACAAACAAACAACAACAACAAAAAACTCCTCAGGCCTAAATATGAAACCTGACTGTACTACATTATTATTAACTGTGGCCAGATCTGAAGTTGATCTCATCATCTAAAAAATAGGCAGAATAATATCTGGCATCAACATTATGCAAATTAAATTAGAGGAAAAGAGAAAACAACCCATCACAAAAGACTTCCAAAGGATATTCAGATTGCTATATTATCAATTTTATTAGTAATAAATTGATCATCTGAACCCCCTTTGCTATTCCTAACAGAAAAATTAGAGTCAAACAGTAAATTGATAATGATCTAAAAAACTTGAACCAAATTGATTAGGATCCAAGAAAATAAAGAACCAACGAGAGTAACAGCTAAAACTGCAATGGCAGCACTAAGTGCCTTTCCTACAAGGAAAAGTAATGTCAGATGTGATAGTTCATCTTTGAAGCGACAGCAGTGAAAAATACAAAAGATGAAAGAATAATACATTTTAAAATGATGTCAAGAGAATGAAAGGACAAAGCCCCAGAATGGGAAAAAAAATACATGTGAAAGATACATCCGATAAAGGACTGTTAGAAATATACAAATACCAGCAGTTGGCATAATGGTTATGTCGCTGGACTCCTATGTAGTCGATCACGGTTCAAGTCACAGACTGGGAGGCTTAAAACTCATGCCGTGTACAGCATAGCCATTCCTGATTCCTCACTTTCTGTGTGTCTCTCTAGTGAGCACATGTACCCTATAGTAAAAATCTCTCTAAAAAAAAAAAAAAAACGAATAAATATCCAAATAAGTCTTGAAACTCAGTAATAAAGAACCAGCAGATGGTGTAATGGTTACATCGCTGGACTCCCATATAGCTGACCATGGTTCGAGTCCCAGACCTGGTGGCTTAAAACTCACATTAGGCTCATGTGTATGCGTGCCCAAAATCCCGAGAAGAGAATACAAGAGAAGGGATTGTATTATGGCCATCCACCCTGGAAGGTGATTTCTTGCTTTCTGTTTTTCTATCTCTCCAGTGAGCATAAAAGCTCTGTAGCAAATGTCTCTAAAAAATAAATAAATAAAAATAAACTCAGTAATAAAAAACAATCTTATTTAAAAATTGGTCAAAGATCTTAATATACACCTCACCAAAACTAAATTAAAAAAAAAAAACATAAGGTAAATCTCTTAAGTATTTATTAGTTGTCTTAAAAGAGAAAATAAGAATCAAGGTGTGGCAAATAAAACATAAGTAGGCGAATGTATAAACTGGAATATTATTAGCATTAAAAAAAATGAGCAGAGTCAGCAGGTGGAGTCATGATTAAGGCACTGGATCCCATGTGGCCAAGTGCCATATTTTTGGTTAGCTCCAAAATCTCCTAAAGAATTCCTGGGTCCAGGTTCAAGTCCTGGACCTGAGAGCTTGAATAGCATACTAGGCATGGGTGTGCATGCCCAAAGTTCTAGGAGAGAATGGAGGAAAAGGGATTGAGGTATGGTCATCCCCCTAGAAGCTGATTTCCCATGTTCCCTCTCTCTTTCACTCTCTGGTGAGTGCATGTACCCTATGGCAAAAAAAATCTTTAAAAAATAATGTACTATGAAGCCATGAACATGAAAAGACATGGAAAAAACAAATGAATATTTCTAAGTTAAAGAAACCAGTTTGATGATACCAGCAGATGGTGTGGTTAAGGTGTAGGACCCCCTCATGGCCAACATGGTTTGAGTCCCAGATCTGATGTCTTGCTTTCTTTTTATCTCTCTCTCTCACATGTAAGCACATGTGCCCTATAGTAAATTTAAAATAATAATGAATATAATAAATACTTTTTTAAAAAAGAAACCAATGAAAAACATTGATATACTAGGAGAGGCCAGCAGATGGAATAATGGTTATGTCACTGGACTGCCACAAGACCCACCGTGGTTCAAGTCCCAGACCCAGTGGTTTGAAACTCATGCTAGGTGTTTGTGCATGCGCACCCAAAATCCAAGGTCCCAAGAGGAGAATGGAGGAGAAGGGATTGCGGCATGGCCATATCCCCTGGAGGGTGATTTCTCACTTTCTGTCTCTCTTTCTGTTTCTCCAGTGAGCACATGTGTCTTATAGCAAAAATATCTCTAAAACAAAAAGGGCAATATACTATATTACTCCAGGTACATGACTGACATTCTGGAAAAGCCAAAACTATGGAGACAGTAAAAAGATCAGTGGTTACCAGTAGTTGTGGTTGGAGAAAGAGTAGTAAGTGGAGCACAAATAATATTTAGATCAGTGAAAATACTCGGTTTAAGACTCTAAAGGTAGATACATGTCATTATACATTTGTCCAAACCTATAGAATGTACAACACCAAGAGTGAACCCTACTATAAATTAATAAACTGTGGGTGATTATGATATGTCACTATAGGTTCATCAATTATTAATGAATGTACCAGTCTGATAAGAGATATTAATGGTGGAAAATGCAATGCATATACTGACACAGGGGTTATATGGGAAATCTCTGGACCTTCCCCTTGATTTGGCTATGAATCTAAAACTTCTTTAAAAAATAAGTTTTTAATCTAAAAATAAAAGATCTAGGCAACTAAATGTTGGACTATGGCAGATTTTACAGGGAAAGCTGAAATCTGGAGGAACCAAACATTCTTTTACATTCTCAGGGACTATCTAATCATCCACCCATCCGTTCAACATTTATTTTCACTTTTAACAAATACCTTCATTGTAGAACTTAGATAAAAAAGTCAAAAATGATGTCAATTTTTCTTGCCTAGTTCAGGCCTTATAAAATATGGAGCCCAGGAGCCCAGGAGTCCAAGGTCAAGAACATTGATACTGGTATCAGACTTCGGGACTCAAGTTCTGACCCCAATAGCATGACCTTGGTCAAGTTATTGAACCCCTCTGGGCCACATTTTCCTCATCTTCAAAGTATAGGTGATAGCAGGTCTCCAGAGTGAAGGATTAAATGAGATATTCTTATGAACATCATAAGATCATAGTTCCAGAGTTAGCTATAACTGTTATTAGCTATTGCTATTATTTCATTTTTACCTCTATCAAAATAATTAGTTTTTCCAGAGAACAAATAAATTATTATTGATAGAGATAGTTGAACTCTTACATAGCTTTCCTTCTACCCACATAAACCTTGTTCTTGCTCTGCAGTGGTTTTTAAAGATTAAATAAAATAGTGGAGCAAAAGCACTCAGATCAGCCTGTAAAAAGGAAAACAATGAATTAGCCTTTATCAAGGCCTTACTTTCTGCCTAGCAGAGTAGAGCTCTATAGTATTGTCATTTTTTAAACCCTTGCAATTGTGTGAGTAAAATCTACAATATTTACTTCATAGATGAGGACACAGATGAGCTTCAGACTGTAAGTTCCCATTCAGTAAAGCTCTTCTGAACAACACCTTGTATTGCTCCAGGCCTGACAAGGAACCAAGGCCAAACTTGTGCATAATTGGCCTTGGCAAGAGCCCACATTCCATGTGGTGCTACTGCAAGGTCGTACTGACCCAGGAAGTAGCAGATAAAGATTCAAAGAGAGTACTGGGAGGGCTAACTTCCTAGATATAGATCAAAAAGACCAAATATTTCATGTATGCTTATCCCACTATGCCTAACTCCCCTGCATATCAGTCACGCACACGGTCTCCCAAAATAGCTTATTACCCTATTAAGAAAAACACAAAACAAACAAACAAAAGAACAAACACTTCTCCTGGCCTTTGAGCTGAGACACCTCTGGCTTTAGACCCCCGAGCACTCTTTCTCTCAATAAACTTTCCCTTTCTCTTAAGATGATGTCTCCTGAGTCTTATTCTTGATGGTGACACGGTCTCACAAAAACATTCTAAGCTATGCAGCTGAATGTGCCAAAGCAAGGATTTGACCACCCTATGGCCTGAAATCAAAGCTTATTACAGAAGGAGGGGCAGAAGATTGAGGAAGGGCAAAAGAGTGACTTCATTGTAAAAGACTTTACAACTAACCAAGTACTTCCCATATTCGACTTTATGTCATTTCCACAGAAGGTTACTGAGGTAAGTAACATATGGCAGGTTGGATTTTATAGATGAGGGAAATGGAAGCTCAGAAAGGTGTTGCCACATGCCCAAAAATCAAGTGAGTAGAAGAGCTGGAAGTACAAGGCTAATGTGACTGTTCCCACCTCACCTTCTTCTCTTTGCTCTGTTCTCAAGTTCATGAAGACAGGGAGGACTCTGAAGTGAGCTCCACAACTAGTCCAGAGAAAAGGAATGTACTTTATATCTCTGTATACTTACAATTTGCCCTCTCCTAATGGAACCTCAGTTATTATATCTCAAACTCCATGAGGGCAAGTAGAAAAAATCATTAACACAATTCTAGCCCCTGCAGGTATCACAATGTTAGCATTGGGTATGCACTTGATACCTATTTGTTGAGTAAGTAAATAAATTATGTAGATGCAAAGAGAGTGCCAAGCCCTCAAATCCCTAATAAGAACACATTTGCTGCTTCTACAGAGTAAGGGTCACATAAGAGAACTTTTATTTATCCTCAAGTAAGCTCTGGTGGTATGCATAAGTGGGTTTTGAATAAATTCCAGTTGTTTTTCAACTGTTCTTTGGGATTCCTGTATATAGCATTTTTCACCTCTAAAAATGCAAATCTTTTGATTTACAGTGGGCCCTGAAATTTACTTTCTTTCCAGGAAGAAACAGAACATCTCATAAAACCCAGGACTGGTTAGTCTTCAGAGTAACCCTGGCCCTGCAGCAACTGGCCTTCATCCAACAAATCACAACTCGGAAGCCTGGTGATGCCTCTGAGCTTTTGCCAAGTCATATGACAGAATGGGGATTTGCTTTTCAGAGTTTAATTACACAAAGAGTTAAGTTATTAGCCTTCTTCAGCAATCAATTTAAAAGGAATTTAGAGTGATTCTTAAGACCAGATTAACATCACAGGGTATACCAAATAAAAGCTAATAAGTAGTGGGAAAGATGCATTTTTTAAATCAGAAAAGTACGTGAGAGAATTAAATCCCTATGGCAGAGCAAGCATACTTGTTCTTTTAGTTTGCCAGATGGGGATCTGCGTCCCGGAGGTAGGGATTGAGCCGTGGGGTGTCTCCTCACACTAATGAGGTTTGCCCTAGAATTTGAGGAGACAGATGGATCTGCAGGTTGGAACCCCTCAGCAGTCTCCCTGGGAGTTGGCATGATTTCGTTGGTCCTATTTCCACCTCTGATAACAGCCCCTTTCTCTGCCCTCTCTCTCCCTTTTCTACTTCCTCTCTTACTTGTTTTTGCAGCTTTCATAATGCTCTATGCCACAGTAAATATTCACTCCTGTGTATTTTCTTCTCTTACTCACTGCATCTCTAGACTCACAGGATTCTCTTGCTCACCTTTCTTCCTTTTTCTTACCTTTTTTCTCCAGTATTTTCGTCTGTAGCAGCTTCATTGTCATCCTATCTGACCCCATTAAATTCCTGTTTATTCACAAGTGTTCCAGAAAGAGGCCAAGTATGAATTAATGAAAAGGAAAGAAAGACACTATTAATAGCTCTTATTTCTGTGTCTGGTATTCAATAGAAAGAGTTTTCTGCTGAAAAAAAAAAAGAAAAAGGAAGAAAACATTTTGGTCATTTGTGAAAGTATATGAGGTCTTCCTACCCACTGCTAGCCTCTAGAGCTCTGCAGATTTCAGCTAATAAGGATGATGTAACCCCACTCTATGAGACATGAGTGGATTTCCATGGATCATGGAAGATTCTTCAGGGACGATAATTTCCAGACATCAGGCATCATGCCAGAGGCATATGGTCTACCAGCTTGAGGAACACAGGTAAACTGGTCTTTTACATGGGAATGCAGGGACCAATCCTATTACTGGAATTTGAATACTTTAGCCCTCCTGTGGCCTATTCCATCTTTCTCCAAACTTCACCAATAGCAGTCAAATTACTCTTGCAGAAATAAAACTATACATTTTAACACTACAGGAAGTGGTTAAGGGCATGGTGGTTAAGGGCACTGAACTCCCACATGGCCAGCTTCGGTTCAAGTCCTGGACCTGGTAGCTTGCTTTGTCACTTGCCCTTTCTCTCTTACTCTAGCCTTCTCTGCTCAAATTAAAGTAAATAAATAAATTAAATTAAATAAAAATAGTTGTTTAAAAAAAAGAATTCAGGAAGTGATGTGATTTGTTCATATAATGAGATATTATTCAATCTAAAAAAAAAGAAAGAAAGAAACTCTGGAGCCAGGTGATGGTGATGTACCAGTAATGGAACTGAACCAACATGGGAAAGGTCCTGGGCTTGCATTATGGGACCTTCCCGAGCACACTGGGCATGTATGCCCATGATCCTAGAAAGCTAGGACTAAGGATAAATTATAGCATGCAGATTCTCTTGGGAATGCTTATCATTCTGCCTCTTTCTCCACCTCTGTTTCTGTCTCTCTCTCTCCCTCTTCCTTGCTATCTATCTCTTTTTCTCTATCATGGAAGAATTAAATTTATAGTTTATAAAAATAAGAAGAAAATTCTGTTGCATAATACAACATGGATGAACCTGAGGACATTATGTTGAGTGAAATAAGACAATCAAGAAAGGAAAAGAATGATTCTACTTATACAAAGTACATGATTTGGTAAAATTCATAGAAACAGAAAACAAAATGGTAGTTGGCAGGGACAGGGGTAAGGAGAAAATGGAGAGGTGGTATAAAATGACTATAGAGTTTCAGTTCTGCAAGATAAAAAAATTCTGAAGGTCCATTGCACAATAATGTATATATGTTTCACACTACTGAACTGTAAACTTAATATGATTCAAATGGTCAGCTTTATACTATGTGTTTTTATTGCAATTTTAAAAAATTAAAGATTACATGTAATTGTAAAATTGTAAACAAAAAAAAAAGAAAGAAAACAAGAAAAGAATACACTCAGAATTCAAGGTGATAGCTTCCTTGAGCTGAGAAAGAGGAGGGTATGATATAGGTGATTGAGGAAAATCATATAGGTAAATGCAAGATTTTATCGTAGCCTCATAGTTTTCATAATGGGTGCTGAGTTCAAGAGTGGTTGTTACTATATTATTGAAAATAAGTTATCTGTAAGGGACTAGGATATGGCATAATGGTTATGTCACTAGACTCCCTTGTAGTCAACTGCAGTTCAAGTCCCAGACCCAGCAGCTTAAAACTCATGCTGGGCACATGTGTGTGTGCGTGTATGCCCAAAATCCCAGGAGAATGGAGAAGGGATTGTGGCATAGGCCAAGCCCCCTTGGGGGTGATTTCTCATTTTCTGTGTCTCCCTGTCTCTATAACAAGCACACACGCCCTATAGTAAAAATCTCTCTAAAAAATAAATAAGTAAATAAGTGATCCATAAAGGATAATCATGCAGGGACCAGCAGTTAGCGTAATGGCTATGTCACTGGACTCCCATGTAGTCGACTGCGGTTCGAGTCCCGGATCCGGTGGCTTAAACTCACACTGGGTACATGTGCGTGCATGCCTAAGATCCCAAGAGGAGAACGGAGGAGAAGGGATTGTGGTGTGGCTATCCTTCTGGGGGGGAAGGGGGTGATTTCTCGCTTTCTGTCTCTCTGTCTCTTTCTGTCTTTCTGGCGAGCATATATGCCCTATAGCAAAAACCTCTCAAAAAAAAAAAGGAATCATGCAAGGGTCGATGATAAAAATATGCACTGTGTCAAACTTCAGGAATTAGTACAGATCAATTCTATACAGGAAAACAAAAAGAAAAGAAATAAAACTTGGTTATATCAATATCCACTATAAAATATTTCGTGACTCCTTATTTTTCTACTTAAAAATTTTTTTTCTTAAAATAGCCTTTAAGGCTCCCAATTTATCTCCCTAATCTTTCCCGTCACTATGCTCATTATGAAAAATTTCATGTTTCCTTCCAATGTAGTCGTGCTAAACTTGAACCACTTCCTCATATATAATGTGTCATCTTGCTTCCAGTCTTCTCAAGATGCTACTCCACTGCTCTGAACACTGTTCCCTTTGCTTATTTTCTTTTACTCCTTGAAACCATGGCCTGAATATCTGTTCCACTTTCAAAGAGGCCTTCTCTGACCACCCAGATGAAGTTAGTTCTTTTCTACACCCCTATCAACCACTGACTACAGTTACTGCTAATGTTGTAATTGCGCCTTTCCCCTAGTAGTAGTACAGACATGTCTGTGTTAATTTACCACTTTATATTTATCCCCTAGCACAATATATGAAACTTTATAAATAGGGAAGCACACAACAACAACAAATGATGGGACTTAGACTAAATCTTTAACCATCTTCCCTCTAAAGAAGTTGACCTAGGGAACCAGCAGTTAGCGTAATGGCTATGTTGCTGGACTCCCACGTAGTAGACCGTGGTTCACGTCCTGGACCCGGTGGCTTAGAACTCATGACAGGCGCATGTGCGGGCATGCCCAAGATCCCAAGAGGAGAATGGAGGAGAAGGGACTGCGGCGTGACCATCCCCCCTGGGGGGCGATTTCTCACTTTCTGTCTCTATGTCTCTCTCTGTCTGTCTGGCGAGCGCACGCACCCTATAGCGAAAACCTCTCCAAAAAAAAAAGAAGTTGACCTCTACTTTATTGAATAGTCCCCAAGTGTTAGGAGTAGGTAGGAGGGCAAATATACTTACTTTCTTGCTATCCTTCCTAACAAAGCAGATGCATTCCCACCAGGAGTGCTATTCTACCTGTTTCCCTTGTGTGAAATGCTTGCCTTCCCCCTAATTACGTGTTTAGCTAACTCATTCACTCAAAGGTTTTGCTCAAATATCACTTTTAATGAGGTCATATGTGTTATTTATTTATTTATTTATTTTTGTAGAGGTTTTTGCTATAGGGCGCATGCACTCGCCAGACAGAGAGAGACAGAGACAGAAAGTGAGAAATCACCCCCCCCCCCAGGGGGGATGGCCACCCTGCAATCCCTTCTCCTCCATATTCCTCTTGGGATCTTGGGCACGCATGCACACGCGCCCGGCGTGAGTTTTAAGCCACCAGGTCCGGGACAAGAACCGTGGTTGATTACGTGGGAGTCCAGCAACATAGCCATTACACTAACCGCTGGTCCCTGTGTTATTTATTTAATATTAAACTTCCCTCTCCAACTGATGCTTCAAATCCTCCCTTAGCTAGTCTATCTCTTATTTTGTCTACAGAATTTGCCATCTTCTAAGATTTTACAATAATTATTATTGTTTATTACATCTTTTCAATTAGTTCCTTTGCACTCCTATTGTCATTAAAACAAATACAATCTTCATGAGGCAGAAACTGTATTCTTATTGTGCTAAAAACCAGACATGAAAACACTTACCTTCTTACCCATTTTTAAGCAAACAGTTCAGTAGCAGTAAGTACATTAAATTGTTGTGAAACAGATCTCCAGACTTTTTCAATTGTGGAAATGAAATTCTATATCCATTGAACAACTTTTTCCCTAACTGCACCTCCCCCTGCCCCCGGCCAAGTTTCTATTAACTACCATTCCATTTTCAGTCTCTACACATTTCACAACGTTAGACACCTCATGTAAGTGAAATCATGCAGCATTTGTCTTTTTCTATTAGGTTTGTTTTAGTATAATGTCTCAAGGTTTTATCCATGTTGTAGCATGCTATATGATTCCCTTCCTTTTTTAAAAGGATTATTTTATTATTTTTCAATTTGACCAGAGTGAGACAGAGAGAGAGAGAGAGAGACAAAGCGAGAAAGTAAGATGCCAGGTCCAGGACTCCAACCACAATTGGACATGTGGGAGTTCAGTGCCTTAATTACCACACCACCTGCCAGCACCGTGATTTCCTTCCTTCCTAATGATGTATAGAGATCCACTGTGTGTGTGTGTGTGTGTGTGTGTGTGTGTGTGTGTGTGTGTGTGTTGTGACATATTATGTCACAACTTTTCCCAATGATTCAAAATATTCTGAGATATAAGGGCAAATAATTAAATGTGTCCTTGGACTACAAAGAAGAAAAGTACTAAGGTAGGTGAGTTCTAAGGACAGATGAAGAGGTTTAGTCAGGTACAAAGCATACACAATAGAGTAGTACTCTCTCTTATTTAAAGAGGATTTGACTGTTGGTGCTGGAGACCAAGAGTGAATTTTTGTCTGTTTCTCCAGACCAGTTATAACCTCAGTAAGTGATGACAGACTAGAATTCTTCTGTCTCCTTTGGAAAGTCAGGAAAAGTATGTCTTTCTGTTCAGTGACTTCCAAAGAGAAGGAGACCTTATTCCAACATGCTACTCTTCCTTCAAAAAGAGAATCTATCAAATATTTTGATATCTCCAAGATCATGGTACCAAATTTGAAGGCAATTGTAAGTTTGTATGGCTTTGTTTATTTACTTTCATTGTACAGTTTATTGTTATTGAATTTTGCAATCAAAGTTAGGTTATCATGTATAAATTACAAAGAAGTGAGATTGACAGAACAAAGTCTAGAGGCTTCGCTTAAAGGTATTGGTGTTAGGTTTTAAGGGACTAAAGTAATGAGGATTTTCTACTGAGACTTCACTCTCCAACCCCAATCATAAGTGAAGAGGCAAAGACTCCACTATTAGAGCTAGAACTATTGCTTTCAGGAACAAAGGTAATGAAGATTTTCTGCTGAGACTTCACCCTCAAACCCCATTCATGAATGGTAGCTCCCCCCCCACCACCTCACCACCATATCCTTCTCTCTATCTTCATCTGTCTTTCAATTTTTTTTCAGTTTTCTTTTTTTTTCCTTTTTATTTGTGGTGGGAAGAGGTTTTTGCTATAGGGCGTGTGCACTCACCAGAAAGACAGAGAGAGACAGAGAGACAGAAAGCGTGAAATCATCCCCTAGGGAGGGGATGGCCACACCTCAATGCTTTCTCCTCCACTCTCCTCTCAGGAACTTGAGCACACATGCTCATGCGCCCAGCATGAGTTTAAGCCACTGGATCCAGGACTCGAACTGTGGTTGACTATGTGGGAATCCAGCGACACAACCATTACACCAACTGCTGGTCCCAGGTTTTTAAATTTTAATTTAATTTTCTTAAGTAAAGTATTACATGGGTTTCATTTTTTAAATAAAAATAAATTAAAAATCTTTTTATAGTTTTTTGTATTTTTTTTCTCTTTCTCTTTTTTCTTTCTATTTTTTCTTTACCTTCACCACTTTGCTGGTCATCCTCCATGCTCTGAATGTCTAGACAGGTCTAAGTGAACTCAAGCCAACACCTAAATACTATTAGGGTCAGAATATTCCTCAATTCCCACTGAATCTGCTGCACAAAGAGAGAAAAATGGAATGGCAGTGAGTTTGCCAATCACCTCCTCCTGTATGCCTTTGAATGCTCAGATTGAGCTTCAAGATATTAGGAAGAAATTGATAACTCATCAGATGACCAGAAATCACCACAGACACACAAGAAATATGAGAAATCAAGAAAATACCTCTCCCTCAAGGGCAGAGAATATCTACTCTTCATCCACAGACAGTACAATGGAACCCACAGGACTGTCTGATAAAGAATTTATAATATTCACAGTGACAAAGCTAACAAAGAAACAGGAAGAGAGACAATGAACTCCAGAAGATGCAGGAGAAAAAAAAGCTGATGAGTACCAGGAGATGAGGAAGTTCTTGTATGATCTGAAAGAGGAAATACTCACCATTAAAAAAAGAAAGAATCAAGTGGAACTGATAGAGATGAAGGCTGTAATACAGGAAGTCAAGATCTCCCTTGAAAGTATTAAAATCAGGCTAGATCATACAGAAGATCTAATCTCAGATGTAGAAGACAGAATCGCTAGACTAGAAAAATCCACCACGAAGACTGAAAAATTTGTCCCCAAATGACAAAAGTATACAAGAAATACTGGATATCATCAAACATCCTAATATCTGGATAATTGGTATCCCAGAGGGTGAAGAGACCAATAAGGGGATTGATAATCTATTCCATGAAATTCTGGAAGAAACTTTTCCAAACTTAGAGAAGCATTCAAAGATCCAGTCCCCCCAAAAATACAAAGGACCAAAATAGAATCAACCCAAGAAGATCTTCACCAAGACACATTATAGCCAGATTGACCAGAACCAACAAAGACAAGATACTAAAATTGGTAAGAGAGAAAGGTCAAGTTACCTACAAAGGATATCCCATCAGGCTAACGGTGGACTTTTCATCAGGAACAATGCAAGCAAGGAAAGAATAGGAAAACATATTCAAAGTGTTGAGTGAAAAACAATTTCAACCAAGAATACTATACATGGCAAGATTATCCTTCATATGGGAAGAAAAGGCAAGAACATTCTCAGATAAATAAAACCTGAAAGAATTTACTGACACCAGACCAGTTCTCCAAGAAGTTCTGAAGGAAGTGCTATATCAAGAAAACTAAAGTCAGACACACAGAAATAAGAGTTTCAAAACAACTAAGAAAATGGCCAGCTTAATGGTAGGGGCAAGGAGTTGAATATTATCTTCCAGAAAGATCAGACCACAACAGAAGATAGATTAAGTATATGAGACAGACAGAAGATAGATTAAGTACATGAGACTGAGCTGGTGAAATAGAATTTTATGACTTCTGAATAAAACGTTACTGATTTTCTTCTATGCTTTGTTTTCCAGATTTGGGAATTTTTGTCTCCTTTTGAGCTTCCAATAGGTTCATGTACCTACTATTTAAATAGAATCCTAACCTGTTTCCTGCTTTAAGTCTTAAGCAAAGTACTCTTAAATTTTTTTAATTTTTATTTATTAAAGCTAAAACTGCCTTTCTTGAAATTAAGAATATATTTTTAAAAATACCTATTTAATGATTATGATAATAAAAATTTAAAAAACTTAAAAATACCTATTTAATGACCACAGTAAGCTATATAGCCTCAACCAGGTGCTACTTTACAGTATATCCATTCTACCCACAGAGCTTCATGCCTAAAGTCAGACTTGTGTTCACAGATTATGTATTTATCAGCTGAACTTGCTATTGAAAGTAGTTAGATTAGGATATTTTGTGAATCAATAAAATGTGTGTATGTGTGTGGGGGGGAGGGGAAGGAATGGAAAGCAACTGTAGATACCAGAGACAATGTGGAAAGAGGGTGGGAAATGGCAGAGGGTGAGAAATGGTGGAGATATATATATATAGTTGATGATACCATGTATGATTAAGCCACTATACAGTGTATTCTGGATAGGAAATTGTGTTTTATATGCTCTGATGAAGTTCAGTAAATGAATGTATAATAAATACATTGTTTTTAAAAATACTGGTGTTGGGTATTCTCAAATCTTATTTATAGACATACTATAGTCCTTTGCTATTCTGAAGAGTATATCTGCAGACATTCAGAAGTCCTTAATTTGCAAATACTCTCATAGCATATACATTCCCTTAACAACCTGCAATATTTGAAAAATAAGGGTTTCCTTTACATTTTTTAATTTTATATGTGGAGAAAAAATGCTTAGTTTCATAGTTCCCTGGAGAATTATATTTCTTACTTTTAGCCTATAGAAAGACATTTTACAGGAATTACTACCTATTGTGAAATGAAAACCACTGACCAGTCAAGTGCTTCCCTGCTACACACCCAAAATGGATGCTTCCACAAAATTAAAGTTAATATATTATGAGACATTAGAGTTCCTTAGAATTTATCAAAACCTTGATTGTTAAATCTGTAAAGGTCAAGCATCTATGGCATAGCATGATGCAATAAATCAAATATTTAAGCACAAAGGCTTCTGAGTTACTTGAAGGTAGATTCAAAGCTCAGCTCAACTACTCAATATTTATGAAATATGGGGAAAAGTCTTAAATGGTTTTTCATTTATAAAACATAAATATAATATCTAAACTAGGAGGACTGGCACTAAGCACAGTGTCAGGCACAAAGTAAGCACTAAAATAATAGCAAAGTTTCTGCTTCTCCACTTGTCTCGTGCCTCCAGTGCCCATTATCCATTTAGTAGCGAGAGGGATCTTTTTAAAATGTCAGTCATTTCCCATCACTTATGTAAAAACCTTCCAACAACCTTCCATTTTATAAGAAATTTCAAAGAAAAGGTGAATCTTTGACCTCTTTTCACATCTTCAGTTCCTGGCTCATTATGCTTTACTCTTGCTGACCTTCCATTTCTCAAAAGCACTGACCTCATTTTCACACCACGGCCTTTGCACTTACTGCTTCCTTCTGCCTGGAAGATGGCCATTCCTGAGTCTTTCTTATCTAAGCTCTCATGTCATTTTTTCAGAGAGGAAGTCATTCTAATGACTCAATCCTTTTCTCTGCATGCCATTATTTTATTTGATCAACTTCATGATGAGATTACTCTCATCATGATCTATAAATATCTTACTAATTTGTTTTCTTATCTACCATCTCTCTCTCCCAGTTAGTAAGTAAACTCTTTTCTGGATGGTTCTAACAATCCTCTCCTGTGCTTACCACATAGTAGGCATTCAAGAGAGGCTGGTTACTTAGTTGGTTGATTGGGAGACTGGATGGATGGATAAGGACCTTGCCACCATTTGTTGCACTGCATATGATGATGGTGTGTTAGGAAAATGATATGCAAGTCTGTGCTTCAAAATTAACATATTCTTCAGAGAAAACATCTCAAAAATATTGGTGTCATCTTCTAAGGCTACTGAAAAAACATGGGTCATGAGCTAACCATTAAAGGATAAATGAAATGGAGATAGAGGGAGGAACTTCTAGAAAGTTGTTTAACCTCCAAATCTCTGAGGCTTTCTTCTTGTCTTTTAGGGGCAGAGGTAAACCTGTCCCTCATTTATGGGGATGTTCTGGAATCAGAGATAATGCATAAAAGCTGCAGAGTGCTAATTAGTTCTATCTGTCAGGGCACAGGAAGCCAGCAGGTCTGAGAGGCTGATTGCAAGGTCTGTAGCTGAAAATACTTCTTGCCAACTGCCTGGAGGGGCTGATAAGGGAAATGACTACAGTCTGTAAATTAACATATTCTAAGCAGGTCATAAGTCCTGGGTTGTGGAATACAGTAGTAAAGATGGAAAGAAAGGCAAAACTACCCCCATTTTCATGACCATGCCTGAGTAATGAAGCTGTAGATTCCTTGACAAGGATTGTTGCCTTGGAGTCAGCAGTGGGAGGCAGCTGAGAATAAATTTTAGGGATAACTACAGCAAAATTAAGAAAGTATACTTGTATTCATTGTGCTCACTTCTTAGTTTTTTTTTCATTTTTCCCTTTTCTATTTGAGTCCTCAGTTCCATGCTGTCCCTCTAGTACCATATTTCCAACTTTGCTACCCTACCTGATCATACCCTTTCTGAAAGATTTCTGAAACAGCAGATATCCTTGGAAATAATAGCTTAGGAGAAAGAGCAGTGGACTAGACAGTAGAAAATGCCAGATTCTTGTTCTGGTCCCTGTTCTGTAGGTATATTAGTTATAACTTCTTTGTGAGTTATGAAAAAGCAGGTCAAACACAACTAAGAAAGGGAGAAAAAAAAGAAAAGAATTTGCTTACATAATTGAAGTTCTAGGGAAGTGAAGGTTTCAGGCATTGCTGGATCCTAGGGCTTATCAATCACATCAAGCTCTATCTTTGTCCATCTCTCACTTCTCATTTTTCTGGATGTAACACAAAATCTAACCCTTTTTAATTAGACATTCTTCTTAGGTTGACTCTATAAGTTAGCAAATATTGTCATTGACAGTCCCAAGCATTTTACTTCAGAACTCATTATTCAAAAGAAGGTAGAACCTCTCCAATTCTCTATGGTCTATTTATCCACATTCCAGGAAGAAGAGGACCATGATCATCTGAGATGCCAGACTGGTAGCATACTCAACCCTGTGGATCAGCAGTGGGTATACAAGATAGCCATGAGCACCATGACTGACATTCCCACCAAGACCACATAGAAGAAGTGAGTGTGGAGGTGGAATTTACCAAAGGAAAAGATGCTTATCAGAAAGACAACCACTGTTCTTACAATTTCCTCATCTGTAAAATAACTGAGTTAAGTAAGATTATGGATATGGATGTGTTGTGAAAACCCCAAATCCAAGCACAAATGAAAGCTCACAAACCACCAGTTAGCTTGTAAAGTTGTTGGAAAGACTAAATGGGGCAATGTATAACAGAGATTTTCACAGAATATTTGGCATGAAGTCAGTGCTCAATGTTGATATCTTGCCCTCGTGGCAATGTGTGATTTGCCAAAAGTTTTACCTGAAGCAAATACCTAAAGGCTAGAATTAATCATTGTTTCTGCCAAGTGGCAAAGACATTTGGGAATGAGTGGGTAAAATTGCCAGTATTACTTAACATATTTTTTTCTTCCTGTTTCTTCCTCTTCTGTCTCTACCTTGCTCCCTACACACTTTTATTTTGGAAGAGGGGAGGTGCAACTCTCCAGAGTTGAATTCATGCAAATAAAATTAGGTAAGCATCTATGTATATGCTATTGTACTGTCTGCAGTTTTTTACAAGCAAAATGTCTGGCACACATTAATGTTAGTTGTGTGGGTGATGCTGATGAGTTTGACACTAACAATGATGAGGATAATTACTGTCAGTTCCATGGCACCAAACCTTTTGAGTAGAGCCTTTCTTGATGTGAGCTATAGACCCACCTTCAGAGTGTCTTGCTTTAGGCAGTGCATCCTTAGCATGGGAGGGGAAAATGGATATGCTCATTACCAAAATCACTGAGGTATCTTGTATGGGTCTTTAACTTCAGTATGTTGCCTATTTAGTGAAAAATGAGTTCCCCATCAGCAGTTTCCAGAGGCAGATCCAGAGATGAGTGGCCTCTCAGCAGTATTGAACTTTGATATATAGTTAGCAAGATGTGGTACAAAGAACACTAAAAATCAGGACACTTGTGAACCAGTAGGTGACATGGTGGTTAAAGAACTGGACTCCCAGATGGTTGACCATGGATTGAGTCCTGGACCAGTGACTTAAAAATCACATTAAATACACGTGCATGCATGCTCAAAATACCCAGAGGAGAAAGGACTGTGGCATGGTCATCCCTCCTACCCCATGGGGAGGGGGTGATTTCTCTTTCC